>NW_016159309.1:4735-6004 GCF_001687245.7 Rhagoletis zephyria | reverse complement strand
CCCCCCCTGAACGGGTCACGTAGTATGGGTAAGTTCCCTTACTAGAGTGAAACCTGTGACATTACAATGGTAGTGAGTAAGGGAATTTAGCATGGACGCAATGTGGTCGCTGCTGCAGCAGACCGCTTCATCCCGATGCTTGGTAAGAATTCACAAAGATTCCTTACTAAAGCGGCTGCATAAATCAATGGGCGCTATTATCTTCGCCACGCCAATGCCGGCGAACCGTATTAGGGATTTCAATTTGGAGATTTGATAACGGGTCAATCTTAATAATCGGAAAAAGTGAGAAGAGCACTCGAAGACCTATAAATTTACCACTGGCGTGAGTAAGAGCGTTGGCCAACCGTAAGACCCCTATCCAACCCGACAAAGCGTGGTGACAGGGAATTTTATATTTATATTGTATTCCTATACCCCCATACAGTGAAACCTCGATATAATCAAGTTTAAGGGGTTGAACAAATCCACCGCTATATTTGTAAGTTCATTCATTATATTTACATAATATCAAAACCTCGATACAACAAAATATGCAAAATTTTGGAAAAAGTTCGTTATAGGTATAATTTCGTTTTTTTTTTTCAGAACTTCACTCTAACCTTCCACATATTCAAAATTCGCTATGTTGTGGTTTTCGAGTCGAGACTTTGTTATAAAGAGGCTTTTGCTGACATAATTTTAATCCTCAATACATCTCTGGAGCATTTTTGTGTGGAAACTTTCACAACAACGAGATTTGTCATGTGACTCAGCAAAAATGTGTTATATTGAGTTTTTCGTTTTATCCAGACTCGTCATATCGAGGTTTCATTGTATTATCATTTATCCCATTCGTAAGCAAGATAAAAAGTTCTGAGAAAATTTTCAATAAGTAATTGTAGTCATTAAAGCACGACACTTACATAATCATACACACCTAAGCCAACTTTGGTCCCACATATTTGTTTACATTACCTACATATGTATACAGTGACTAAAACAAATGACCACGTGTTGATTTTTTTGTTTTGTTTTTTAATTTTGTTGTTGTTATTTTTCTATAAAAATACCGTCCAAGCTTTGACCAAAACAATATAAATCACAGGTTTGAACATTATACAAAATTTAGGAAAATTAAAAAAAATTTCATCAGAATTTCAACTTTTTAAACAGAATCCTTAGAATTTCTTATGAAATAAAATGCGGGGGACCGTTAGCAACAAAATTACAAAAAAAAACGTCAACGTCAGTTTTAGTATATGTACATATGCACTTGTTATGTAAAAA
>NW_016159309.1:0-4118 GCF_001687245.7 Rhagoletis zephyria | reverse complement strand
GCTAATTCATGTTGAAAAGTATTTAATTACTTGTTTAAGTGGATTCTAATGAATTTGAAAGTATTTTTGGTTATTTACATGTGTGAGCTGAGTGTGTTTACATACAAAATAAGCAAAAATTTACAACCAAAATTTGGAGGTTATGTGGAAGTTGACAGAAGTTACCATTTTTTACTAGAAAGCGATCCCGTACTTTTCAATGTTACTCTCTCGCTCTGAGCGAATTTTTAATTTTTTGACAGTTTTACTAGTCCGAGTCCGAGGAATACGGGATTGCACCTAATTTCACAAAATCTTTCAAACTCAAAGGTAATTTCAGCAGCAAACATGCCATGCGTGTGTATTAGTTTGCGAAAGTAGATTTTTTAATTCTTAAAAGTCACATTTGCTATTTTATTTAACAGCATTTTTTTTTTTATTTCATGCTAATTCGCTTACGGCACAACTGGATTCTTTTTTGACAGCTGTTTCAGTAAAAGTTAAATTTGCTAGTGCAGCGCTAGCCAGTTCAAGCATTTTCTATTTTGTATTCCCACGAGCAAATTGTATTTCCCTTTTTAAGTTTCAAAGCAAAACAGAGATCGAAAATAACCGTTATATATCAAAATTTTTATTTTTCGACAAAAAAAACGTTGTTCGTACTTATTTTTATTTTTTTCGCCAATTTTAAAAAAAAATTAAATCTGACAATAAAGTTTATAGTATGATCGAAAAACCAAAATCACAAAATAACGGTTGAATTTCATCGGAAAAAAGGAATCCAATTTTAACGGTTCAATTATGACTTTTATTTTATTTATAGATCATAACCGTTAGGGTACTTGCATGCCACGTCTGATTACACTTTAACAATGCAAGAAACCGTTACTTAATTTTTCAGCGTAATCTTATTTAACGTGATATGCTAAATTAGTCGAATACTAGATGGTGCTTAGTACCACTCAGTGGGATCCAGATTCGATGTCTTGTTAATGCATTATTCGAATGATATAAACGTTCTTTATCGGAAAACATTGGCAAATTTTAGTCTTTTCTGCTATGAGAAAAAGCTTCTGATAAAAGCTTTATTTCTTGCGGTGTTAACGTGACTTAATGAGTGTATTACCACCCATAAATCACTAATGGAAAAAAAATCGATATTTTGTAACTCTTTGATTTAGAAAACTCGCATGTTATTAAGTACTATTTAATACTCCTCTGAGCAATTCAAAAGTATCATTAGTTGGTTGATTGGCTAGAGTGGTTGTTTGGCCAGGCAAATGAAGAAATTTTAGCCATTTTAAAACCACGCAATTGGGCAAACGAAAGCTTTCAATTGAATTTAAATGGATCTTCAGATCTGTCGGCTTTATCTGCACGATTTTGTATTGCTCCACCTCTGCTTAGGTTTCTAGTAGTACATTTCGAAAATTCTGCTCCTGATTACCCTAAGCGAGGTGGCCATGTTCATCGCGTCAACCATAGCCGGTGTAGAGCCGCACGTCACTACTTTATCCGTTGCCTCATTAACGTACATATTTATTCCTATGACCTGCATGTTACGATAATTTTGACTTAGTCAGAAATTGGGACCAACTCTCGCCTATGGTCCTCCACTAGTTGGGACCCAATCGAGGAAGAGGAGAGTGCCTGCATTGCCGATTTTGCCGAGTTGGATAAATGTTCACCTTACTGCCTCCTTAACCGCAAACATTTTCGCCTGGAAAAGGCGTACGTGGTCTGGCAGGCGAAAATATAGCTTCATATCGCGTTGCTCAAAGAAAATCTTTGCAGCTACCTCGCATTTCATCTTTGATCCAAGTACTGAGTCTCTACTCGAGTACAGCTTGGGAATTATTTATTCTTAATATGTGGTTTGTCTAGGCCTTGATATTATACAGCCAACAGCAGTGGGCAGCGCTTTTATATAAGATGTCAGTCTATGTACGATTGCCCTGCACCTGAATGGCCGCTCTTTCTTTTCAAAACCTTAATGTCTGCGCTGCTATTAGCTCAATTTTCGATAAAAAGATGTATCGCTCTACAACGAGTAGAAAATTCCTAGCCTCCAGGATTCGATATTGTATTTTAAACCTTGTATGTATGCTATTAAGAACGCGAAACTTCATTCCAAGCCGATGTTGTATGGAGAAAAAAAATTGACATTGAAAACTTACCCTTATGCTTAGTCTGAGCTTACATACAAACATTTTTACAGTTACGTCACACATTTTTTTCAATCCCCTATTAGTAGTTTTGTTTACAAATCTGCAGAGCATAGTTTGGCAGGCAAGAAGATAACAAACAAATATTTTATGTAATAAAAAAAATACTATATTACATATAGTAGTGCCCAGATAAAGATTACCAATACTATTTTTCTGAACATAAAGCAGAATGTGGTACATAAATTAAATAATAAATACCAAAGACAACTCAATATACGATCATTTGTATTAAAAAAAAGTTACTTGAATTAGTACAAAATTTCGAACAAATGACATTTGGGCAACGTGGCGTATAAGTAACACATTTCTTTCACATTTCCAACAGTTAAACTTGGTCAGATATTTTTTAAGTTCGAAATAAATGTCTTTCCGGATAGTAAACAAACCGCTTATCCAAATTAAACAAATTTTGGTACCAAATGAAAGAGGGCTTAGGACTTAAACATAAATAACGATCGAAAGCTACCACTTCTATTTATATATTTTTTTTAATTTAATACAGAAGAAATGTATATACCTGACCCAAGGTTTGTTCTATGGTAATTAAAAAAATTTCTTATTTAAAGCTATTTTAGTCCTCTTTCAGATGATACCAAACTTCTTTAATTTGGATAAGCGGTTTGTTTATTATTAGGAAAGGAATTTTATTTTCGACTTAAACATATCTGGCCAAGTTTAGCTGTTGACAACAAGTAACTGTTATTTACGGTCCCTGGAAAAAACTGTTATTTCACAAACAAAAGTAAATGAAATAAAGGGAACTTCTCACGCGCTCTTCTAGCATCTAAAAACCTTGGGCAGGCCTCAAGTATATACGACTTAGGCAATTTTGGCGTCTAAGATTTCCCCTTTCAATTCTGCCCTGTTCCTGGAAATTTGCTTGTTCACTTATTTCTTGAGAATAACCCAATTCTCTATCGGATTCCCATATGGGCTATTACCGGGCCACTTCAGAGTTTTTATGTCCTTTCAATTGAAATATTCTGTTACCTGTTTTGAACAGGAGAAAAAGGCTTCTACATTCCTGGTAATGTGTTTATTTAAAACAAAAAGTGTTCTTTACGATCATTGCCCTATGGCAGGGCAGCTTGAAAAATGTGACCAAGAACTTAAGGATACAGAATACCTAACTATAGCTCCAATTAGTCCTTTTGATATCAACATATATCTAGATGTGTGTTTAAATCTCCATTAATGAATGTCGATTCGGTAACACCAAGGTATGAAGTTTGTGAAAACTTGTTTCGAAACTAATGAGAATATACTAACTTTTAATAGTGGTAACCTTATCTGGCCACTACTGTATATAAGTTTACATTAAACCGCTTCGCTCGCAGTATGAAAGAAAAAAGTATGAAATTACCTCCACGACCTAGTTTGAAAACTTACTTCAGCAGAATTTTGACATTATAAAAATTTCCTCCTAGGCTCAACCTAAAAATAATTAATTAATTCACTGTTGCAGACCTATTCTGCGTTTGTAAAGAAAAAATGTTTTGCCGGTAAACAGAGTTCCCGTCATTTGTTAAACCGTTTTCGCTTTCTGCACACTCTTATCAGACCTACATATTCTGCGTTGGTAACAAAAATGTTGATATCGGTAAATAAAGTTACTGTCAATTTTCAAACTCTTTTCGCATTCTCCACACTCTTGTAACCCGCAAATTGTGCTAACATCTCATGAGCAGGTAACAAAATATTGCCCCGTGAAATGTACAACACCAGAATTTCTACAAAACTTCATAGCTGAATTGCTGAATCAATAAAAAAGTTACCCTAGAATTTGCGGTTACAAGAAGTGGTGAAAATTTTTTGTAACAAAATTTCTTGGCCTGCTGGTATCAAATTAAATGATACTACATATTTGATTTTTATACCCGAGCGCACTTGTGCACAAGGGTATTATAACTT
>NW_016159308.1:56187-90270 GCF_001687245.7 Rhagoletis zephyria | reverse complement strand
TCGGTTGAGTAGTTAAAGCGTGAAAGCGTAACAAACAAACCTTTCGCATCTATATCAGTAAGGATTATCCAGTACTTACCATTAAAATAATTTTTAGAGGTGAGCATTTTTTACACAAACACAAAATATTACAGCAGGGCTGGTGAATTTGTTTGCCCTTGATTGGTTGGGCTCAGCAAAAAACCAATATTAAGTAAAAAAAGTACGCACTTATCACGCGTTTTCTCAAGAAGATCTTTCAGCAATGATAAGTAGTACATTGTCCTTTAACCTAGGATTCTTCTTCTGAAAAATTGAAAAAGTACCGCTTAACGACTACCATGTATTTGGTAACTGGCACATTTGTTTAATACCTGTCTTTTTATTCCTCACAACCTAGAGACCAATGTCTGAAAACCCCGAGCTTTAGGTCTAACCGCTAGAGAAGTTATACCTTAATAAAGAATAGATTTTGTGCGAGTTGCACTAGAAATTTCCCGATTTTAGCAAGTAAACTGGTCATTTAAACCGTTAGTTTTTTTTTTGAGTAACTATTTATTGATACTTACGCATATAAGTATTATTAACGAAGGTATAAAAACTGCACTTGGCAGTGCAGCTGCTTTGTAGCGGCAACAATATAATATGCAAGTACGCAAAATGTCCCCGTCTCAAAAGATTTCCTCATATATGTCTGTAGTTCATTCTATAACAAAAACCATATAAATCTAAGTTTAAAACTTTGTACAAAAATTACAAAAAAATCAAAAATAGTTTTATCGAAATTTTACATTTTTTATCCAGAACCAGCAAATGCCCTGAGTGCTTCGCTGCGCCTTAAAAGTATTTTTTTGTTGTTACTCCCTCCCAGAACTGAGATTTTTAAACAAATTTTCGATCTATGAAGCATTCTCAATTTTTTATGAATGTGGGTGTGGGTTAATATAGTTTCGTAGGTATTTAAAAAGTAGGTAAAGTATCGAATTTCTCCGCGAAATTAAATTTATAATCTTATAACCGGAGTCTACTATCGCGCACTTTTCTCAAACTAATATCTATTAATTAAATATTTTTCGCAAAAAATATATTTCAAATACCGCATATTTATTTGCCATAAAAAGCGAAAATCCAACTTTTTGTAAATTGAAAAAATCTTCGCACTTACCATATACCACAGTAACAACTAATATTTTTAGATGTTGTGAGAAGAAGTAACAAAACAAAAATACTTGCTAGTTAAACATATTTCTAAATCAAAGATTGCTCAAATAACCTGCGTTTGATACCCATATATTGTAATATTTAGCTTATCTTATTCATTTACCTGAATTAAATTTTTCAAAAAGGTGGCAACCCGTTTCAGAAATATTTTCGGCAGTCAACTTTCCTAAACCACTTTAGTTTGGTACCCATATTGTAAAATTTAATTTATCTTATCAATTAAATTGAACTAAAAGTTTCCAACAGGTGGCAACTCTCCATTTTTTTCTATATTTCAAGTTACTCCTCCAGCAATACATCGGTGAACATTGTATTCAATTCCATGCATTCGTTTTTTGAGTAATGCGCGTACAATCATACAGACAGACTAAAGCCCCGTTGACATACAACTTTGGCGTTGCGTTGGCGGTGGCGTCGCTTCGACAGCTGACTACAAATACATGCATTTATATGAAAGTCTCCACATAACCAAAGTTGGGCAACGCCAAAGCCAACACAACGCAGAAAATGGTCAACTCTCAATTTTTCGCGCGCGTTGTTCGTCAGCTGTTCCAAATAATCAAAATTATGTGATTTAATTATCGTTTTTAAATGCCGGCCAGAAATATAGTTTTTAATGCAATTATTGATATATAAATTTTGATTTATCTGCTGCTAGTATGTTAATTAGTGGCAAAAGTATTATCTGCTAAGCGTTCATTGTAGCAAGCACGGGCGTTACTCGCGCTGCTGTTAAAGCAATGCCGGCACCAACGCAACGCCAAAGTTGTATGTAGACGGGCCTTAACAGTCAAAAATTCTAAAAATTGTTATTTGGCTTCTGTTGCTCTAATAAAAATCCCCCATATTAATTTTTCCTAAATATCTATTATATACAGACATCGGCCTGCTATAGTTTTATTATATGTATCTACGAATTTTTTTTAAATGTTTGGGTTACAGTTTTATAGCCAATTCAATAGTACAATAAAGTGTAAGTTTTAAGTGGCGACCGCTGATTTTTGGCAATTTTTTATTTCTATTTTTATTTTTTTTGTTTACGTCGTCATTCATTTTCCTCCTTACGCAGTATTTATAAGTAAGTGTATTTAAAAGTGAAGAAAATGCACAACATAATAATAATATTTTGGCGTTTAAACTTTTTCTAAGAGTTTGGCAGCGCTTCTCCTTCAATTTGTGGTGTGCGTCTAGACGTTGTAACACAAATGGAGGGACGTACAGTTTTACGCTGCCTCCAAACAGGCAAATGAATTTTTATGAAAACCTTTTTCAAGACAGAAATACGCTCGGATGTTTGCCATTGTCTGCCGAGGGGCGACCGCTATTTAGAAAAAACTTTTTTGTGTATTTTTTTGGGATGATGTTTTGACCAGTAATCGAACCTTTGTCCTATGGAGTGGTGGTAGAGGTGCGTACCACTCGAATACAGTGGGCAGGTCAACCACTGTCAGCAAAAAAAAATTATAATAATAATTAAAAAATTATGAAAAATTAACGGAATTATTTAGCAACTTCAAACTTGCACTAAAATTAAAGGGCTATAAGACTGAATAACCATAAATTTTCAAAAAAATTTGCACTTGTCAACAGTTGGCAATATATCGCGGTCGTATAATTAGGAGAAGTAGTGTAGTACGTACATATGAATATATGTGCCTACTTTTACGAATGTTTGCTTGTACTATACATCCATACTTTATGAATAAGAGGACAAATACACATTTGCGACTGTTAACCTTTTTTTATTTTGCTTATATAGAATTCACATGCATAATTTTTATTATTGTCATATTTAATTTACCGAAGGGCTAAGAAGCGCAAAAAAGCACACATACATATATGTATGTACATATGTATTCATACAAATGATGTATGAGCGGCTGAGTCGCAAAAAAAAAGAAAGAAATATATACATACACAGAAACGTTCAGCGTGAATGCATTAAAGTGCTTCATTAAATCATATTGTGCGCAACGCGGTGTGAAATTGCTCAAGTGGTTGCCAACACTTTTTTGCAATAATCACAAGCAACAACAACAATAAAGTCACATGCGCTATGGAAGAGTCACAGCAGCCAAATTGACATTTAATTACAATCTGAGCGCGCGCGCAGCCCCAACAAAAGTTACTTCAATTGAGCCGGGAGTTCATATGTTGTGAGTGGCGACCAAGGATGTCAAGCACCTGGGGAAAGGAGTGATTATCAAGCAACCATATGGAGGGATAGTGATAGCTGTTGCGCTTGCTTTGTGCGAATGCCACTGAATTCAATTTGGAATCGTGCCGTAACAGCGTTCCGTAGAAAAAGAAGAAGTGCGATTGAGGTGAGGTGCTTCACAATCTCACTGACACAGGCATGCGGTAATTAGTAACAGCTACATATGTTAAATGTGCAAGCAAATTGTATATTAAATACTTAAGTGCACATTGTAAGATGCTGCAGATGATATAAAGGTTCATACAAATAATAAGGTACGAGTACATTGGGGAAATATCCAGAGAGATGAGTGTATGGAGTAAAAAAATGTAAGAGGAAGTGGTTAATATTTTAAATAGCCGAGCAAAAAAGCTTAATTGTTTTCAGTGATTTTTTGCAATACCCAAAGCTGTCATACGTAAACACTTATTTATAAAGGCATTCATGTGTACACATTAGTCATTTAGCATACATACATCATATGTATGTACGTGATAATTTATCAGATTTGCAACTGCTCCTAGTGCATTCTTGAATGTGTACATACATATTGACGCCGTAAGCGGAGGCAAGCAGTGCGGTAGCAAAAACTATTAATAAGCGATTTATGCACAAACTAGCCAAAATGATTTAAAAAAAAATTGGCAGAAGGCAGTACCAACGGTAGTAGTCAGAAAAAAATAGAAAAGCGCCTCCTTTGAAGCACGTTTCTTGGTTTTTGACTTCGCTTTCTGACTGCAAAAAAAAAACGCCAAGTCATCTTGCTTACACTTTTCACTTGCTCAGTGCACTCTAACGGTATTTTGTAAAAACAATAAATTCAATGAAAATTTTGCAACAAGTAAAAATTTGCCGAATTTTCCGAAATTCGCTCGCCCAGCCGCAGCCACAGTCATTAATTACTTTGTGCGTTGACTGATCCTTTCGCTTACACACACTAAAGAACCCACATGCCTGCAGGAAATGTATCTAACTGCAAGTTAGGATGGAGCTAAAGGTCACTATTATTTGCACATTTTCGTTGAGGAAAGCTCTCTATGGCAATGACAGCGAAGTAGTTAAGGGTTAAGGGTTTAGTTAACTTTTAACTAGCTGCTTTTGAACATAAAATATCGATAAGAAACATAATATATTTTTTTTTGTTCCTTGTTCATTTATTTACATTATTTAACATTAAATATTTGTTAACACATTCTGCTTTAGGTGGTCCCATATTCGAATTCCGTCAGACATAACTTCAAAATGATAATATCAAATTTAGATCTTCATTTAATTTATACTGAATTCTCTAAAATGTATTTGTGAAGTGCATAAAAAATATTACTTAAAATAAAATGTGTATGAAGATATTTAAGTAGAAATTGTTTAAAGGAAAAAAAAATATCCCAATCACGTCTGCAAGACGCCTGCAATAGTTTTCAACCAGTTTCAAGTTAGCTTAGTTGTTGTTAACTTAAAGTTATATATTTTAGCGAAATACCGCAAAAAAGCTACTACTAAAGTTGTTTTTTTTTGTCAGTTGATAATTTTTTCTGCAGGGATGCGCATGCACATCGCACACCTAGAACAAGTGTACCTGCTGCGAGCCTGCGCACAAACATCAAAGTCTTAACTGTCTTAATCCGTAGTGCCAAGTAACAGTAGGTTGCTGTAACGAATTTTCCTTTTTGTCTATGTTGCTAAGTATGCCTGTACATATGTATGTATGTGAGTGCATGTGCGTTACCGAACCATTCGGCAGCGGTGGTTTTTACGGTAATTGCTACTGACTTTATGACCATATTTGTCATTTTCCGTGTTGTGGTTTCACCACAGCGATCATTCCTATTGGTGCGCTGCATATGGTTTCCTTAACGTTGCATTCACGCTTTCCAAAAAAGTAGCCGAAGTTCTTGAGTGACTTGTTTTTCGTATTCAAATAAATATGCTACTAAATATTTTCGTCATTGGGATTGAGATGGAGATAAAGTAATTTCGCTTAGAAATACTAGAAATTCATATGCAACTTCGGCTGGCAGTAACTCTTTGGCTTTGGCTGATTATGCTGTTGTTTTCGCGCCGCGTTGCTTCTCTGCTTAATGGCGCCCATTTACAACAAATTTATGCGCCTGCGCGGCGTTAAACGTTAACATATTTTAATTGCATGTCAAATGTCTGCCTAGAACGTCGCTAATTGTCGGCACTTGAAATGACAAAGAGAAGACAATAAAAAATGTATGTAATCTATTGTCCGGTACTCATTTGACATCGTTTTCCCTTACATCATCGCATTTACTGAGAAACATGAATTATCATTCGGATCAAAATGAAATCGAATAGCGAATCAAAAAGATTATAAAGACTGACTTCTTTCAAATGTATTGATTGAAAAAGTGAGAGGTAGATTTTAACTGAGAGGTTAACTCAGTATTTATGTAGGGTAAACAGTACACTGAGAAAAAGGATTAGTTTCGACAACTAAAGATATTTAGTTCCCGAATTTTGACAATATTTGGGAACTGTGACCAAGGATTGGGAACTATTACCATGGGTTGGTAATTATAACTAAATATATTAAAGCTTCTAATATTCATCTAGGTTGTACCAAATCGTTAATTTAGTTGAAGGGTTTGGTAAATACTAATAAATATTTTTTTGAAGCATATTTCTACAAATTCCATTCAACTTAAAGTATGGTTCATAAAAGGATGCCATTAAGCTCTGCTAATACAGATAAGCTTTCTTTCAACACATGGATTAGTCATAGTTACCAAATCTTAGTTGATCGATTTGGTTTGAGAGCGGAATATATTCATGCTTATGAGCACCCCCTAAATAATGATCAGCGCTCTCTGANTTTCGCCAAAATGAAAATTAATTAATTAATTAATTTTTTTTAACACAAAAATTCATTGCCGGAGAAAAATTTTTGATTTTTATGGTGAAAGCACTCTAAAAGTAATTTAATCAAAAGCAGACCACTTGAAATACTTTAGAAAATGAGTATAAGGAATAAAAAAAATACCCAACGCCAACCTTACTTGCACCTGAAAAATTCTGTATGTAATTCATTTTGTTTCTTTTTTCAGTTCTTTTGGTTTCTTTGTACATGTTTTTTAACCTTTCAATTGTCTTATTAATATAATGCAGCACATACTCTCCAATCGTTTTTTAGCTGACGTCGATTGCATCAAGTTCCTCAGAGAAAAAAAAACTACACACACTCCTACAAACGTACAAGTATGCATATGTATATAAGTTTGTACATGCGTCTTCAATTCACCCTCTATCCCGCAACCTGCGCGCTATTCGTCGAAACATACTAACTACATATGTATATCATGCGACCATCTTTGGTGCACATCTTTTCCCCCTTTTCCACTTACCTGATGATGACCATGATGGAAACCGGTCGCCTGACGATGGAATGCACTATTCGCTCCGCCGCCAACATAAGTCTGCATGCCGGCACCACGTTGATGTGGATGGTGATGGAATGGCGATGGTGTTGCTGCAGCTGATTGTAACATTATATTGAAATCGGCTAGTTCCTCACGTGCTTCGTCATCTAAATCGAAAAGTGGCGATGGCAACGAATTGACTTCGATCTCCGATAGCGATAGATCGAAATCGTCAATGTAACCTTCTTCTTCGGCGTTGTTGTGCTCTTTGACCTTGGTGCCGTCAGTTTTGGCAGAAGAGTCCTTATCGAAATCCTCGTCTTTGTCGTTGTCTACGCGTGCGCTGTTGCTAACAATTAACTCTTCTTCACCAGTTTCGGATTTGGGTTTGTCGTTGTTAGTTTTATTATTCTTTGCAGCCGCTGCTTTCGATGTTGAAGCGATGGAATCGTTGTTGGACTACGGAGGAGACGAATAAGAAATGAAACTATATAAATGTAATACAAACTAAATTATCAAATACTTAAATACATATAAGAATTTTGGCCTTGTTTTTCAAAAATCTTTATTTTTATAAGTTTCTTAGTGGAAGATTGGAAAAAAGCTAATAATGTACTCAAGAAAATACTCTAAAAAATTTTCAAATAAAAATTAATGATCCTCAATACAGTACATGTAAAAGAACCTGGCGCACAGTGCAACGCGTGTGGCCAAAAATAGTAACAAATTATAGTGGTAAGTTTAGTAGTATTTTTTTGAGGACTGATCATAAATACTCTAATTAAAAGGGGGCTGAAAGTGGCTTTCACAATTTCCTCTTTTTAATATAAAAATTTGCTTCAAGAATTTAAAAAAAATAATATTTTACTTGAATAAAAGTTCGCTTGTTTTCGACAAACTTATTTTATTATTATTTTTTTTATACCGTTGGAAATAATATATTTATATTAGAAATAAGGTTGAATATGACACTACTTCGAAAAGAGTAGATATATAGTATATAAATCATTTCATCTCAAACATAAGTGTGTATTGTGGGTCCGGAAGTAGACTACATATAATAATATCTTAAACAATGAGGATGTGGAAAGTATGCACTGATTTGATTTCAATGCAATTCCGCGTATTATGAAGGTTAGCACCATATTTCATTGAAATCAGACCAAATTTAACTTGTTAAACCACATTTAATGTGGGTGGTGGGCTTGCCTGAGGACCAATCTTCCCTATATTTTAGATTTATGTGTTTACAGGTGAAATACATATACAAGACGAATCTAATCAAAATCACACATTGTCTTTCCTAAGTGAAAGTAGACCATATACAAAATTTCATCGAAATTGGGCCTTATTTACCATTTTTGTCCGAAGCATATATGGGGACGTTACACTGTGGGGCGGTGCCATGTTTTAAAACAGTGGGCGTATTTATTAAAATAGCAGTTGTACGTCCAACTAAGGTCATGGTCAACTTATGGTATTTGAATTTCAAAATATTGAAATCTTTTTGGGTAAGTTATAAGCTTCCCGAAGTGTCGCAGTTTTGGTGTTTTCACCCTTGATATATATAAATAAAACACTGGCATATACATACATAGATTATCTTGTGTTACTCTTAATAACAGTGAAGATAATGGGAAAGGCTTCTTTACTTTTATAGTCATCTTATGGGTTTGCAGACCAGTCACATCTCTGGGTTCAAATACCCGACTCTCATTTAAATAAACGGCAACCCTATTTACTCGTTCTGCCTTGAGATTCATGACACGGTGGAAGACTTTTTGTGCATTTGCCACGTCTTTGCTGATATTAAGTGCATGTGTAAAGGAGTTCTTACACGATATGTATTTGCATCTGTAAATGTGACTTTTTCAATACATATGTAATTGCGTATGTCTGTCAAATTCAGTCTTTATTTAACTTTTTAAAAATACGATCTTTGAAAACGAAATAAAGTAACCTAAGATGATTCTTATCTGTGTGTCAGATGAAAATAGAAACATTTCTATTTCGTATGTACGTGCATATGCTTTGTACAGAAACAAATCTAATTTGCCTTTACACGATATGTTGGTATTTCCATATGTAAAAAGCGGCATGTACACATGCAAAAACATATCGTGTAAGAACACCTTAAGTGAGAGACGAGCTTATTCAATTTATACGTAAAGCGTGCAGGTTTAAAAAAGGGACGTCAGTGGCAAAAGTACATCCACGTTTTTCTCCAAGTCCTCAAAACATCGTAGAAGAAAGACCTGAATAACTTTATTTAAAAATGAGAAAACTCAAGTTTTGGAAAGGACGAATTTCGAATAAGAGAAAAAAATCTTAAAAAAATGTTTGGGCTGAACATATAGCAGACGGCCCCACTATCTCTCATTTATATATATAATTGCTGCCATTATTTCATATTTTCATCATTGATTCATTTTAAATATGTTTTCTCGAATACAATAAATTATTAATTTTGCTAAACAAGTATATTGTATTACTCAACTGAAAATAACACTTAATTTGACAGTTGTCAGCTGAAAAAGTTTGAATGAGATATAGAACTCGAGATCAGTGAGCCTTAACACATAGCACGTTTAATGGTTGGAAAATTTCCCTTATTTCTAGAGAAATTGACAGCCTACTCGAAAGCTGTCAACTCTCAAGGTTTTAACGTAAAATTCTTGACTAGCGTGTCTGGATCCCTTATCAGTAGCATTTAAAAAAATCTTATTTTTAAAAAAATCTACAGTCCATCTGACAGCTGCCAACTTTCAAAGTTTTAATTTGACATAAAATTCGTGACTAGCGTGCCTAAAACCAAACCCGCGGTATTTTCAAAAAGTTTTTCTTATTTTTAGAGGAATTGGCAGCTGTCAATGTCAACTGTCAAACTATAAATTTTATGGCAAATTCGGATTAAGCATTATATTAATACTACGATCCAGCAGTTTTATTATAATCGTAATTTTTCGCGTAAAACATGCAACCTTACGAAACATTTGTAGGAATAGAAGTTTGTGGAGCTAATTGCCATTTTTTCGCAGCTGATTTACGATGTATCGATGCATCGACCATTTATGCATCTACTTATTAGAAGAATTTCGATGCATCGAAAATATCGATCTTTTGATTCGGTTTTCCCGACAACCCTAGTTTAAAACATATTAAAGAAAAAGCTATACAATAGACGGTACATTTCAGTGCAGAGGACCAAATTACTTGGTTTCCCGAGGTAGTTGGATAGTTACTGACCGTATTACTTCGGCATGACAAATGTTTGCTGTGCGGATTTCACTTTTCTTCGAATAGCTTGCTTCTAAAAACAGTTGATTTTTGAGTTAATGAATTTTTGAAAATATAGAAGCCGATAAAGACATACCTAAGAGAAGTTTTTTTTTTCACTG
The DNA here is from genome assembly GCF_001687245.7 of Rhagoletis zephyria. NCBI lineage: Eukaryota > Metazoa > Arthropoda > Insecta > Diptera > Tephritidae > Rhagoletis > Rhagoletis zephyria. The sequence goes on along the minus strand of NW_016159308.1, from coordinate 80,095 downwards.
TATAACCTTTGGAACATTCTTAAACATTGATTGTTTACTATTTAAATTATTTACGAACTTTTTCACTTCACTTAACTATTAAACTCACTTCGTTATTTTCGTTTCCGAATTCAGCCAATTGTAATACGTCGTTAAGAATTTCGTCCAGAGGCAAACGGATAAACTCACCTGAAAAGCAGAAAAGAAAAATTTTAGTATCAGTTAGTATGTATGTAAATAATAAAGGAGCAACGACTTCAGAGTTTTTATACAAGCCACATCGAATTGCAGCCGAATACTGAATCAAAAAAACTCTGAAAATTATAACCTACAAAAATGTATTTATGTATAAAAAAAAAAGGATTGGATACTTATTTAAGTACCACCTTTAATCTAGAAATACAAAATATCTTCCCAGTACGGAAAGAAACCAGTTTAAATGTCGATGATCAACTAGTTTTTTACCCCCCACAACTAGTTGAACATCTCATTTTCTTCCCTGGAACGAACTGTTGGCTTTAACAGGGCAATGTCCTAGGCATCACTCAATTATCCGACTCTATCAAAAGTGCAAGCATTTGATTTATCTCAATAAGGCTGCTAGGTGATTATGCATCAATTTTAAGTTAGTTGCTGCATAAGTAGAAATAAACAAATTTTTCTGAGGTAATGGGTTGAGCTACGCCGTACTGCGTTCTGTCTCCGAGAGATACTTGAAAATGGCAAAATTAATGGTTTGTCACGCAGAAGTGCAAGTTGGAAATTGGAATTTTTGCGCACTTCTTGATACATTTTCAAACCGATTTCTTAGTATGCAGATTTGTTGTTGTCAAATTTTAGATTAATAAAGTGCAAGTTTTTAGTTGCTATTTTTGCAAAACGTTCAGAAATGCCACGCTGTAAAGAAAGAAATCATATCGGCCAAATTTCCGTTTTATGGTTATCTAAACAAGCGATAAAAGGGCGGACCTCAGTCTGCAAGATCGAGAGACCACAAAAAATTGCAATTTGCCAGGCTAGGCATATTGGAGGGTCTCTAAATGCCAATAAACTTTGGTTCCAAATCAAAAATTACTGTTTTATCAACACAAAGCAAGTGACTGGACATTATGTAAGACATGGGAACAAGTTATTGCAGCACAAAGATAAAGAGGAGAGAGCCTGCTTTGACATCCAGAAATTTTTTTTTTTTTCAGAAACGCATTTTTACTAAGAAAAAACATTGGATTAGTATTATTTTGAAGCGGGAATTTACAAGTTCTTTATAAACGACCACATTATTCCACCAAAATTTAATATCAATTAGGGCACGGCCCAAAATTTGTTAACTCTGAGGATAAAATTAAACACTTTAAGTCGGAATATTAGTTCAAGTGATGTGTACCTGCATCAGGGATACGCCTAACGTCCCAAAATATTTAAACTATTAGGTTTGTACGTGTACATTTAATGATGTAGGGCCGTATTACGCCTTAGGGAGTAAGAACTGTGGTAAAATCGATGGTAAAAAGAAAAATGACAACAAATGAGCATTTTCAAAGAATTTTGCAACTTCTGAGGATATTTTTCGCAGGCAATTCGCAATTTTAACAGTACAATGATCAAAAATATCCTCCGAAACTGGGGCCAAATAGGTATAAATCTTAAGTTTTTATAATCATNCGCCGTATTACGCCGTAGGGAGTAAGAACTGTGGTAAAATCGATGGTAAAAAGAAAAATGACAACAAATGAGCATTTTCAAAGAATTTTGCAACTTCTGAGGATATTTTTCGCAGGCAATTCGCAATTTTAACAGTACAATGATCAAAAATATCCTCCGAAACTGGGGCCAAATAGGTATAAATCTTAAGTTTTTATAATCATGGAGTGACCTGCGTAAAGCCCTGAATTTATTCAACAGAAAACTTATGGAATTGTTTGAAAATGCCACTGTTCAATTGCGAAAATTCACCCAATCGCATGCAAGACCTTGGGCATGGCGTTGAGGAAAACCGGTGCGCGTTCTCAAGAGATTTCGTCTAAAACCTGTGCGAAAGTATCCCAAGATGACCATAAAAGCTAAAATATTCAAATTGGTTATGGCCAAGTTATTAAAAGTCAAGCAAATGGTAAAATTTTCTNTTATTAAAAGTCAAGCAAATGGTAAAATATTCTGTCGGGTGCAAAACTGGAACAATCTAGTTGCTACGTTTTTTTTTGCAATTTTCTTCTTTATCTGCTTGCATTAATTATTGTTTTTATGGCCTTCTGATGAAATAAACATTGGAAATGTGAATTCCGAAACTAGATTACAAAAAAGTCTTCATATATTGCGAATATATTGCAAGAAAATTCACATTATGTATTACTGTTCCGGTTTTGCTCTTCAGTGTAAATACTTAAATAAAATCGTGAAAACGTCGGGTATACATATTTTTGACGCTGACTGTATATATATCGCATGTTTGTTGCAAGAGGGTCATAAATTATGACTCATAATAAAAAATAATAATATTTGATTTAATTAGAAGCAAATGTGTGTTTGTAAACTGTAAATTTTAAAGCTATTTTTTTCTTTTACATTATGACACTTTTGCAGCAAAGGTACAATATGTTCTTGTTGGTATGCTATGAGGTTAACAATGTCACATCACCGCATTCCACAATATTCAAGAATGTATTATATAAATAAACGGTTTAAGCAAAAATTATGTAGGTAAATCTTGCACAAAATATACCGTCGATCGCACACTTCAGGCTACGAAAGACTTACGTATTTTGTTAAAAGCACAAACGTACATTTCATCAAGAAGAACCCTTCTTGGAAATCACTTGAATTGCTCATTTAATATTTGGCCTTTAACAAAATAAACAATTAAAGGAAATCTAAAAAGGAGTCAAGACACACAAAAATGAATGTAAATGCAAACATGTAAATATTTTGATTGACAGAGCTGGAAGATGATTACGTGCTTGGAGGGAGCAAAAAGGCTGAGCAGAGCAACGAATTTATGCCCAAGAGAGCGATCAATTTTATAGTAAAATTGATGTTGTAAAACACCTCTGGCAGTGCTACAGTCAGTATTTTGATAACAAAATAATGCATATTTGTATAAAATATTTAACTTGTGTAAAAATTCATTTCTGCACCAAATCAAGGAAAGAAAACAAAAATCCAAATTGTTTTTGTTTACTATGAAAATCGTTGTGGGAATACAGTGCTATTGTACTTTAACTACATACATGGTCATATCTAAAAAGTAAATATGCACGGATATAACGCCCAGTAGTGGCTACCGTTTGCAACGGGCAAGAAACGACGAAACGGCACATAGTCAAAGAAGAATGCGGCTTGGGAAAATAGCATCGAAAATTAAAACACCTTGAGCGGTGGCACAGCACGAATCCCAGATGAATTAATTTAGACTCTTAGCAGAGTTGCATGAATATACGAGTATATCTATAAACAGAAGGAAGCACGGTCGGGCAGACGGACGGTAGAACCATTACTTTGGCAGACTAACAGTCTCTTTTAACGTTACTAGGTAAATAATATTTAAGATACATATATTTAAAATAAAAACTGCTGCTTGCGCCATCAAACACATCATTAATCATAAAAATGCACATTTCAGATAAAAAAATAAAAAAAAAATACAAAAGCACAAATGTGTACGGAATAGAGGTTTACGCCGACAGGCTTTGCGGCGGCGGCGTGGTCAACTTCAAAAAGAATCGGCGGCGGCGGCGACGCCGGCGCGTCTGCATACGCCGGCGTTACTGCCCATAAGGTAGATTCCAAAGAGCCATAAGGCTACTAATCTTATCATGTCATATCGTCAACATTAGGCACTCGCCATTCCAATTCAGATTATAATTCTATTTAATTCATTCATTGAATTAGTTTTCAATTTAAAATACGTTAATCCCTACTTGAATTAAAATGTTGAGTGTCTGGCGCTAATGGCGAACAGAAGAAGGTCTGAGGTATATACATACATACTCACATGGCTCTCTATGTTCTCTACAGATCCGTATGTAATATTTAAATTTAAAGAAAAAAATAAAATAAAAACAATAATCTTATCAACCGTTATCTTAAGTTACGGAGTTCTTACGATTTTTGGCGGATTAAATATTAAAAACAAGGTTGATCTACTTTTTTCCAAAAGTTTAACCCATCAACTCGAACCAGAACGGGCTCTTTTGACCCACTGTTTAAAAAAAATGACTTATAGATGGTTAAAATTTCCACTAAAATATTAAGCGCCAAATTTTTCCGAGGAGAACCGAATGTAATGAAAAATAATACTAATTTTTACAACAAAGGGGGAACCTTAACCGTGTGTAGAAAACATTGCGATGCGAGCAGGGCTTCGGAGCAAAGGTTCTCCGCTCTTGCGTCACTCCCGCTCCCCATCAAAAAACTTTTTTATTTATTTATTTACATATCGAGCCCTAACCGCCAAAACCGTAGGCGACTTTTTGTAATTTAAGTAAATTTATTAACTGAACTTTTTTTTATTTTTTATTGAGCTTGAGGCCGTTATTACTGAAAACTTTTTTGGAAAAACACCAATAAAAATATTTCAAAATAAATCGTTACTAGGCCAGAAAATAACAAAAACAAAGTATTGAAAATTTTTTCTAAGGAGCTAAAGAGCAATTATTTTGTTTAGCTCTTTGCTCCAGCTCCGCTCCAGCTAAAATCGAAGCATGGATGCGAGGAAGCAAAATCTTCCTGGGGTTTAACCACCACTAAGGAGTCCTAACGAAATTTTCACACGGCCACCTAGTACTTGTATACGTGTGTGGTAGTAGCCCATAATCAAATAGCTTACAAATGTAAAAATTAGCAAAAAGAATGTTCGCTTTTTATTGAAAGTCTGTTTAAAATATTAAAACAAAAAACAAATACACAGGAAACTCAACTTGTCTTTGTTTTATCTCCAATAATTGAGGAGTTAGATGCAATAAGGACGCTTCTGTTAAAACTGATTTCTGAGATATTGGCGTTAAAGTTTTTGATGTGTTTTAACTTTCTTGTTGTTGTAGTAAGTATATGTATAAAAAAATAGTATTGAAAATAATTGTCTACTGTGGAAAAAAATCGTTAGATTACCACTATTTGATCCTAATTTAACTGTAATAAACGCTTTCGATCGCAAATATGTTACCTATGTTTTTTGAGTTGCGCTATTTTTGGAAAAACAAAGGAGATCATATTCTTGTCCAGTAACCCAAATTATGACAAATAGAACTCCTTTAAAAATGCAATTTTCATTTCGTAAAATTGTGTTTTTATACGAGAAGTATATGAAATTTTGTACAAAATTCCTTAGGCGCCGAACGCCGCCGCCGCCGCCGCCGCGCCGATATTTTCGTAACTCGGCGGCGGCGCGTGAGAAATCACAAAAAACGGCGGCGGCGGCGGCGTGGCTCGGCGGCGTATACCTCTAGTACGGAAGCAGATGATGCAGCTCACTCTCACTCACACACACGTTCGCTAAGCCAACAAGCATTGACAGAATGCGATTATTATTTATGATAGCTAGGTATTTATGTACATAAATGCATATGAAAAATTAATAAATTTCTTTTGAATGGCCGGCCGGTCACTGCCTGCAGTAGGAAACCATTTTTCGCTAAATCATTGCAGCAACTTTTGTATCCATTACATATGTATTGTGTACGGCGAAATATGTATGTATCTACATGCTAGTTAGGCAGAAGGATAGCTGATTTATATGTAGCTTAACGGGAATATTTTTGGTGCATGGCTAAATGGTAAGTGCGGGAACTTGTGGAAATGCAAGTGCTTTTCCAAAGCATTTTCCTGTCAAATTCGAAAAGTGAAATTCCACATTATCATGTGAAGACCCAAAAAGTACTTCCTTCTAATTTGCGGAAATTAATTTTACAAAAAAAAAAACTTGCAAAATTTTTTGGGGAATTTTTGCGAAATAATAAAAAATTAGGAAAATATAAGGTATCACTTTCGGAATTTGAAAATTATTTTCGAAAACCAGTTTACAAACAAGCATGCTCATTAGACCGTACTACTACAAAAAAGCTTCGACGTGGGGTGTTGAGTTTAAGGTATTTTTGAAAGGCGATTTCGAATTAAATTTTTTTTGATTATTTTTTATTTGACCGTTATTTAAATTTTTCGGTGACACCTACAATCGATAAAAAAAAATTTAAGTATTTCTACTGGAAGAATTAAAATATCTAGTGCCTAAGCAAAAGTTTAATAAGTTATGGTGATAGGACCCTACTAGAGAAAAATTGGATACAGAACTCCCAGTAGCAGAGGGAGGTGTATCAATCTACACCGATGGTTCCAAGATACAAGAACAAGGTACCGGAGCCAGTCTCTACTCGAAACACCTGCAGATCCGCCGGTCCTTGTACCGAACTTTTTCAGTATCTTCCAAGCAGAGGTATAGTTTTTTACTTAGTAGTAAATGAAGTAGCACTGAAGACAATATAGCATCTAAAAGAGTGATTTCGAGAATTGATGGAAATGTCGCACCACGCTGGCGTCAATGAGCCGCATATCAACGTCACTCTACGCTAGGTCCCGGACATAGCAATATTGAAGGGAATGAGTTGGCAGTTGGGATGGTCAGATGAGGCTCACTACCACCGTTTAGTGATCACTTTAGAAAAAATGATGAATACACCGTGGCCGCGACTAATGAATTGTGCAACAAACGGATAACATGTGAGATCACAAGATTATTAAGGGCGCAGATTATTAGGAATAAGACGAGGGACGTACTGAAACTCAATAGGTCTGCAGTGAGAGTCCTTACTATAGCACCAATGCTTCAACGATGGCGAATACCAACAAGCACTATTTGCAGGAGCTGCCATGATGAGGATGAGGACGAATTAATTGTCGATAACCGTGTTTTGATGCTTCGGAACGAGAACGGGATAATTGAGGTGTTGAAAGGCAACAAAATCTATGGAAATAAATAAAATCAATTGACATTATTACCTTTTCAAAAGCGAAGTGAAATCCATTGCCATTATTGCTCTTTCAAACATTAAATTTGGCCTCTCATTTTTGAAATTCATTTTCAAATGTATTCTCAAAATAAAATCTTCTTAAATCTCTTTCGTATGACATTGTGATACACTGTATTTCAATAAACTGATCAACTAATTCGAATTTGATTGTTCTACCAAATGGCAACCCTCCAAGAATAAATCCCTTTCAAACCCATTTCGATGTATACCCATCTTTAAATAGTTCAACCAACTTAGTGGATAATTTGAATTTAACTTTTTAAAAACGTGGCAACTTTCTTCGAACATTCGAAATATTCAAACTAAAGATTTCTTAACATTCTTTTGTTTGACTACGGTATTTTTATATTTCATATACATACTTTTTGAATTAGTTAATTGAGTTAGCCCTTTCAAACAGGTGGCAGCCCCCTTCAAAAATATTTTCAAGCTTAGTCATTGTTAACTCTCCCTCCCCGGGCATTACGATACATATCTTAATTAACTGATAAATTAAGTGAAATTTTAATTTTCAAACATGTGGCAACATCGCTAAATACAGTTCAGAAATACAAATTTTTCAAAACCCCTTCGATTGATACCCATATTTTGATAATTCATTTAACTTATAAAATAATTTGAATTTAATTTTTTAAACAGGTTGCAACCTTCTTCAAATAACTCAAAAATACTCTTAGCGTTCAAACAAAAAACTTCTTTATACTCCTTTATTTGACATCCAACTTTTGATATTTCGTATAACTTGTGTATAAGTAAACTAAATTCGACAGTTCAAACAGGTGGCAGCCCTCTTCAAAATATTTTCAAACTACTGCTTTTTGAAACGCCTTTCGTTTGGCACCCATATGGTGATACATATTTCTCTTACCTAATATGATTTTTTAAACAGGTGGCAACCCTCCTATAGTTCAGCTAAGAAACAAAGCTTTTCAAAATCATTTCGCTTGATACCCAGTTTGTAATAATTGATTTATTTTGCTGAATAATTTGAATATAATTTTTTAAAAGGTGTCAACTCTTTTCTAAGAAGTAAAACCTTATAATTTTAATGCTCTCTTGCCCCAGGATTGTTCTATGCCGAAAAATATATGCCCGTTTTTTCCATAAAGAAAAATTAAAATTCGGACTTTACTACTTTACTTTTTTTCACATGCATTTTTGGGCCACCCTAATTTACATACATTTTACATAATATCGGTCTAACCATCTGCATTTTTCCAAACAGAGTATACGAATGCTTGGCAAAATATACATATGTATAAGAAACAAATGCGGTATGTATGAACATCTGTATGTATATTTTTATCAGAAAATTACTACTTAACATCGCTAAGCAAACAAAGCCGAAAAGAAGAAGAAAAAATTCGATGGAAAAAAATTTAGTGGGCGAAGCAAGACAGGTATGAAAGGCAGCCACGATTTTTCTTGGCGTACTTCCATTCTAAGCCAACACTTGAATAGGGGGTCAAAATTAGAATAAACATGCTTTGCTGACACGCTCTTCTCCTACCTAAAAAGTAGCCAATGTTTTGCTGACAAAAAACTTGTTGTAATAAAAAACCGAACAGCATATGCAAGAAATTGTTACTATGTACATCGTTTTATGTACTTATTTGTTGTAGTAGGTTATCTAAAGGCCAACTTAAACACCCTAAATCAAACAGCAGTTGGCTATTCTAATTTGTTCTTTTTGTTCTGCGCGCCCACCTTTATTTTGTTCTTTCACTTTTATACCTCTCGCTCTCTAACGCTCATCATAGCCATATTTTTCCAAGTGCTTTAGTATTTCTACCATAATTGTAGCTGTTATTTTAGGTCTTTTCACTTGATTATTCTGCTATTGCTATTGCTTTTATTTTATTACACTTTTTTTTTTGGTAACAATTCTTGAACATTTGTACAAATTGTGAGCAGTATTCAAAGTTTTTGTTTATTTTCCATTTACGTACAACAATTCTCTGTTCTCCCTCTGCAAGATGCACGTAAATATACGCATTGACACATATGTAGATACATACTACCTTTATGACAGAAGGTGTTCTAGCAATTGTGGCCTAAGAAAATATTATTCAATTTGTAGTTGGTTTTACTCACATACACACACACACACACACACACGCACACATGACAATCATGTACGGGTATGTATGCATGTGTTTATGCATTTCTGTATTGAATAAAATACTTAGTTTTTGGATAGTTTTTATATACAAACATATGTATGTACATATATTTGTCAGCNCAATCAAACAGCAGTTGGCTATTCTAATTTGTTCTTTTTGTTCTGCGCGCCCACCTTTATTTTCTTCTTTCACTTTTATACCTCTCGCTCACTAACGCTCATCATAGCCATATTTTTCCAAGTGCTTTAGTATTTCTACCATAATTGTAGCTGTTATTTTAGGTTTTTTCACTTGATTATTCTGCTATTGCTATTGCTTTTATTTTATTACACTTTTTTTTTTGGTAACAATTCTTGAACATTTGTACAAATTGTGAGCAGTATTCAAAGTTTTTGTTTATTTTCCATTTACGTACAACAATTCTCTGTTCTCCCTCTGCAAGATGCACGTAAATATACGCATTGACACATATGTAGATACATACTACCTTTATGACAGAAGGTGTTCTAGCAATTGTGGCCTAAGAAAATATTATTCAATTTGTAGTTGGTTTTACTCACATACACACACACACACACACACACGCACACATGACAATCATGTACGGGTATGTATGCATGTGTTTATGCATTTCTGTATTGAATAAAATACTTAGTTTTTGGATAGTTTTTATATACAAACATATGTATGTACATATATTTGTCAGCAGCAATTAGGAGCATTTGTTAGTTGACAGGGTTGATAGGCATGGATATGGACACATACTACAAATGTGCATACATACAAAGAATATAGTTTTGTCTGTCATTTGAAACGATTTTGTCTTTACTTCAGGGGGAAATAATAATGAAGATACTATCATACAATTTTAGTTCGCTCAAGTGGTTGCGAAATGAATAGTTGGCACTTATGCATATTGGCTTAAAATCGTTGAAATTAGAATTTAGTTGATCAAAATGTCGCGCCAAAAACTTATTTTNTTTTGGGTGCTACTCACATACACACACACACACACACATACACACACACACACACACACACATACACACACACACACACACACACACACACACACACACACACNCATGACAATCATGTACGGGTATGTATGCATGTGTTTATGCATTTCTGTATTGAATAAAATACTTAGTTTTTGGATAGTTTTTATATACAAACATATGTATGTACATATATTTGTCAGCAGCAATTAGGAGCATTTGTTAGTTGACAGGGTTGATAGGCATGGATATGGACACATACTACAAATGTGCATACATACAAAGAATATAGTTTTGTCTGTCATTTGAAACTATTTTGTCTTTACTTCAGGGGGAAATAATAATGAAGATACTATCATACAATTTTAGTTCGGTTAAGTGGTTGCGAAATGAATAGTTGGCACTTATGCATATTGGCTTAAAATCGTTGAAATTAGAATTTAGTTGATCAAAATGTCGCGCCAAAAACTTATTTTCTAACTAATTTTGCACATTTCAATTCGTTCTACATGCGGACTTTTCTGAGGCTAGCGGCATCGAAGATTCCATGGAATGGATGAAAGCTCTGCAAAGCGAAATATAGTCACTGTTGTTGAACAGAACGTGGGAGCTGGTTAATCTACCGCCTAACCGTAAAACAATAGCTTCGAAATGGGTTTATGTAAAGTCAGCATAGAGTTTCCATCAGGTCTGGATTTTGAAAAAATAAACAAGGTCAATGTGTCGAAAAATCGCGTTATTTGCAATATTTTAGAAGCTACAGCAAAGAAACAAAAGGTGATAGAACCTTCCCAGCTTAAATTAAAACTAGACCTCTCAACTACAGTCATTTGTTATATACATTTATTTGTTTTTATTGTATTTTATAAAAAATGAGGAAGAGTTGAATCAAATTTTTGCACGTTTATTATAGGTTAAAAAAAAAATGTCTTTGACGTTGGTTATTTGTGGTACACCAACTGTACATTATTTTCCATGATTCCAGAAAGTTATAAAAATTTTATAAAATTATTAGCACCAATAGCTGACCCTATATAAATAAGCCAAATAAGACACAAATGCTAGAGGAATTCTAGGAAATAAACTTAGTGTCTTGAATTTAGGCTCAGGGCCGACCTCTATAACAAAGAGTAGAGAGGAAGTTTTGGACATAACCCTGACTTCAGATATGTTTGCCCATCAAAATCAAGAGATGGAGAGTACTGAATGAAAAGTCTTATTCTGACCATCGATATATTGAATTCGAAATAGATCTTAAGATCCCCAAGTAAGGGAGTTCAGAAATGTAAGAAATACCTACTGAGGGTTTGCAATAATAAATTAAGGACTTTACTGCCAAAGATACCTCCCCGAGACTCCGCCACGCAGGGGGAACTTAATGGGTTGGTTAATCAGGTCACTAAAGCCATGAAAAGTTCTTTTTCAGCCGGATGTCCGGTTGTTCGATACAGGGAAAAACCAAACAACCTTGGTGGTCGAAACAATTATCCTTGTTACGTGAATCCAATAGGACAATGTTTAATAAGGCCAAAGCCACGAGAGCAACAGAGGACTAGGAAGCCTATAAGGCTGATTAGAAAGTATACAAAAAGCAGTTAGAACTGCGAAACGTAAATCCTGGCAAAGTTACTGCAAGAAGAATTCCGGCAAAGTCGCCATGCAACCTCGGCTACCTCAAGGGTCAAGGGAACTCATGGACCACGACGGGCGTGGAATCTTTAGGTATCCTCCTAGACCTCAACTTCCCTGGAAACAAGCCGGTGGAACCTAACGACCACACGAATGAAGGGGGGCTATTTGATCTGCGAGATCGACTGATTACTAGCGCGAAAATCGAATGGACTATGAAGACTTTTGGTCCTTAAAAGTTACCGAGATGGAATGCACCCGGTAGAGTTGCAGCAATCACGGGACATTACCTCTCCGTTCATTGTGGTTATTATAAGAAGCTGTCTTAACATGGGCTACATCCCGCTAGGCTGGAGAGAGACGACAGTCTCCTTCATACCCAAGGCAGGTAGGTCCTACCAATCCTAAGTATTTTAGACCCATCAGTCTTACGTCTTTCCTTCTCAAAATTTTAGAGAATGTAGTGGATGATTATGTACGGGGCGTGATACCAACAAGTAGGCTCTCTCCAGCGCAACATGCCTAAAAGAAAGGCAAATCTACGGAAACTGCCTTGCACTTGCTCGTCGGGCTGGTGGAAAAAGTTTATCAGATAAAGAGTATGCTCTATTCCCCTTTGCAGATATAGTACGCGCCTTTAACAACATTAATGCAAGCGCCTTAACGGGTGTCTTAGAAGAGCTTGGAGTTGACCACCAGAGCGATAACCGCTAAGCTTGGCAACACCACAATAAGCAGGAAGGTCTGTAGAGGTAACCCTCAGCGAGGGGTTCTCTTTCCTCTTCTCTGGAATTTGGCGGTGAACTCTCTGCTGGTGGCACCAGAGGGGGGTTGCCACGTCACAGCATATGCTGATGACCTGGCAATTGCCGTTAAAGACAAATACCCAAATACCCTAATGGAGATTTTGCGCTCTAACATGGCGACGCTTAGAAACTATACAGAGAGTACGGGACTCGGAATAAACCCCGAGAAAACCGAAGCAATTCTCTTTACAAAGAAACACAGTTTTCCCATAGTCTCCCTGCTAATCTTTATGGGTGTGGAGATATCTTTGAAGGAGAATGTTAAGTATCTAGGGCTCATATTAGATAGGAAACTTACATGGAAACCTAATATAAGGGAAAGTGTAAGGAAAGACAACGTTGCACTATAAACTTGCAAACAAGCGATCGGAATCAAGTAGTTGATACCTCGTACTAGACATTGGCTTTACATCTCGGTGATCAGGCCAGTACTCTTATATGGAATAACTGAAAAGGCAAGCTACCTAAAACTATTGAGTAAGGTCCAAAGAACAGCGTTTCTATGCATTTCAGGTGCCTTAAGGACTACCCCAAATAAAGAGCTAGAGGTGGTAACGAATTTGCCCGCTTTAAACCTGGTGGGTATATACGCGGCCGCCGATTCAGCGCTCAGACTAAAAAGTATGGCGCTATGGAAGGATAGGCGGTTCGGTCAGGCCTCCATACTTCACTCGCTGGGTAGTTACAACCAAGAAGTTGACTACTCCGCTCCTAAACCAATCTTCGATAGGATCTTTAAGACGAGCATCCCGTCAACAAGAGAATGGCAAACACCAAGATCATGGAGACGGGGAGAATTGAATTTTAACACAGATAGATCAAAGCTGGACAATAGGGTTGGCTACGGAGTTTTCTCTAAGGAACTAGGACTGAAACACTGCCATGTTCATCAGAGAGAAGTTTTAGCTATAAAGGAGGGTGCTGTATACCTTAGTACGAATGCCGTAACGAAGACTACGATTAATATTTTCTCGGATAGCCAGGCGACCATTAAATCAATGAACATGGTAATGCTGAGATCGAAGGTTGTGCAGGAATGTCTCGCAGCTCTAAAAATTATTAGCGCTGTGTTCAAGGTCAGCCTCATTTGGGTTCCGGGACACAGAGGTATTGAAGGAAACTGCAGCGCCCCCCTATGTGAAAACAGGGGCACTATTGGGATATCCATGGCAACCTGCAAATTAGAACTTCGAAATAGAATGATCCAAGAGGCCAACAGGTCATGGCTGGAGGAGGGCGTTTGTAGAACAACCAGGCTGCTTTGATCACAAATAGATAAGAAAAAGAGGAGAGAGTTGCTCAGCCTCTCAAGAGAGGATATTGCGAAGGTCGCCGCTGTGTAACCGGTCATTGGCTATTTAGCAGGCACTCTTTAAGACTAGGAATATTCTCCCACGAATATTGCAGAGATGAGGAAGAAAACGTAGAGTACTTCTTCTGTAGTTGCTCAGCTTTGGCCAAGAGGATAGCAGGCTTTTTAGTTAGGCTCTTCTTTAGCCCTCTTAAAACAACAAATTTTTATTTCTAGTATCCGCACTAGAGCAAGACTACAGAACTAGTTTGTTAGCATATTTGAATTAATGGTAATAATATCCCGCGATCCCGGGATTACCAACTTAAGATCCCGAAATCCCGGGATTCACAAAATTGTCTGGGATTGGTTGCCTTAGTGTGTGCCTTATTGGTGGACAAACGATCAAATTGAAATGTTTCAAGGTATTTTCAAGTGCACTTCAAATTCAACATAATTGCAACCAAAGCCAAAATAACAACAACAACAAATAATTAAGCCGCATAACTAAGCAATACATAATTATAAATATGAGCATTAAAATCAATTGGGTTATTGATATTCGAATTGATACGCACCTCAATTTCAAAGCCGCATATGCCGCAATTTTATTCACCAATAATTTAATCCACAAAAAAGGGTTGCGATGCGTCACAATTGTTGCGGCGTCGCAAAAATTTAGGTCCGCAGAAATGAAGATTTCGATTGCGCAATTTGCAGGACACAATGAAGTTTTGTTTATTTATGATTTTTTTGTGTGTGTGTTTTTTTTTGCAAATGCTTGCTTAGTGTTGTGACACCAATATGTTGCGCACAAAACCACAAACAACAAGATGCAGGTAACAAACACAAAGCGTTCAATACAGTTGACAATTGTGGGTCGACCAACACTTTGTTGTTCAACAGTTTGTTTGTCTGTGAATTTTTATTGTTTGCTTTTACAAAGGGTTTGTTGTGACAAATATTTTTTATTCACTTTGCTGCTGTAGGTTTTTTTGTAACTTGCGATTAACTTAGATGTTATTTAATAGATATCAATATTACACTTATTCTTGCGTCTGTGATTCACATAAGTTTATAAAGCTTTTACTTTTTATTTAAGCAAACAATATATGTATGTATATGGGGGTTCGGCCTAATATTGGCGCAGTAAATTTGAAATTATTCGGTTTACAACACACATGTACACACGTAATTTAGTGATTCGTCAAGAGGTTTTTATTACGGAAAGCAGTAGAATCTTTCGATTATTTCTGTGCTTCAAAAAGCTTTCATTGCCAAATTTTCTGAATTAAAAAGTTGCATTATGAGCTTTCACAGTGTATTTTACATACAATTCATCAATTTATTTATTCACAATTTTCAGCTGTACATATCAACATCAAAAACCGTCGCTTATTTTCGTGTGATGTTATTTCCGCGCTACGCAAGCTTACACTTTACACGCCCGAACACAAATGGTTCCTTGCAAGGATATTTTCTTGCATAAGAAGTCACACCATGACGCCCACGTTCACTAAAAGCACCGACTATTGCGTAAAAATCGCAGAACTAACACCACAGATAACAACGGTCCACAGGCTGTACCAACAAATATATATACACATATGTACATACATATGCATGTACGTATGATGGAATGGCGTCACTTCACTTTTCCTGACTGACTGCCTGAATTAAATTTTAGCGCCGGCAAATAACGTTCACTTGGCTAGTAGGTAGGTAGGTAGTTAACGCGTCCACCATCGACCGAAGTGCGTTCAAGTATAAAAATTTCAAATTGATTCTAAATAATTGGCCCGCAAATGGCGGCTCGAGATGGCGATGGAGTTGCATGAATGTATGTCCATGTGTATACACACACACACACACACCTGTAACAATAATAAATGATTGCTGCCAACGTCAGTGACAGTCGACGCCGCAAGATCTGCTGCTCAGCTTCAGTCAAAGCCAACGTCGCTGCTTGCAGCAGCTTCGGGTATCCAAACTCGAATTGGATATGTGTAAGCGAGAAAGAGCGAAAAACAGCTACTGCGCACATGCGCAATATAATAGAAAAGTTGGTTTAGCAAGGCCTAGCCAACACACACTGCCGCGGTTACAAATTCGCTTTTGCCTTTGCAGCTGCAGTGGTATGAAATAAAGGCGGAGCCTCATTGGCGTTCACTTGTTAACTGGTGTTGGTACAATTGTGTGTGCGAGTCTGTGGCAATACCGGTTCATGTGGAGGCACACACACATATTTATCGTATATCCAATNACCATTTGCTCGTGCAGAGCGCTTATTGTTAACTGGTGTTGGTACAATTGTGTGTGCGAGTCTGTGGCAATACCGGTTCATGTGGAGGCACACACACATATTTATCGTATATCCAATCCACAAGGTGGTGGTTGTGTTTGCGTGTGTATATGCATTATTGTTGGTTTCCATTTTCAATATGGATGCCGCCGCTGTGCATCCGCACTGGTGAACACGAAACTTGACTTGACTTCACAGTGGGAACAGGTTTTTTTTTGATAATTTCCTTAGATTGTAACAAGTTTCTTGCGACGTTTTGGTGGGTTTTGTTATATGTATCCCCAAATTCTGGTCGGTTTCTTTTTAGCTATTATACGTTTCTTTGTAGTTACTTCTGAAAAGTTATGTAGGTATGCAGCTAAATCTAATTTCCCCCTCTTTTTTTATAGCTCTATGATACATTCCGCTGCTTTTCATGCATGATTTTTGGTTTATTGGTAATTTAGAAACTGATCTAAAGAAGCTGTTTCACAATTATGTGTACATAGACCCCAACGCAAATGGAGCCTTTGTTGTAAAATCCTAGAAAAAAATTTGTTCAACTCTTATAAGCACCCGTTCAAGCCAGTAATATGAAATTCATTTTCGTTTTACTGCTACCTAGTACTAGCTATCTTGGAAGACTCTAAAATTGGAACCCGATGAACGCTTCCAAAATATAACTTTCGGGAAGAAACCACAGAACACACGAGATCTCTAGGTGTCCAGCATTCAGTAGGGGAACGCCCATGCTACTCAGTGAAGTTCAAAAGTCCAAAGGGGCAAAAAGGACTGCAAGATATTCTTTAACATTTCCTAACCTTCTGTTGCGCATGATGCAGTTAGGCAAATTGATGTGGGTTCTAAGTTCATTTTCAACTATGGGTACTTTGCACATCTAAGAAGCTTCAAGTTCACTGCGGCCCGAACCAATGACTGCTCACTGATGTTGAGTCCCTGCGAATCCTTCACTCGAATCGAAGGTGCAGGTGTCTTCGTCCAAAATTTTTGTTGTTGCGGTATTTTGCAAGCGAAGGTAACCGCCCTTCGCTTAGCCAAGCTACAATAAGGGGTTGCCGATTTCTTCCTCGATCACATGAGATCGGTTCGCTATCAAATTCAAGAAAATGGTGGGCTAAATGCGGTTTGCTTCTGGACGGCTCATCGAACGCTGAACAAAAACCTGGGAGTTCCCCGACAGCGGCCAAGGGAGCTCCATAAACTGAAAAAATCTCAACCCTCTTTAATGGCGGTAGTCCTAACCGACCATTGTCCAATCGGTATTCATACGGAAACGCTCGACATCAGCTCAAGCGCTCAATGCAACTGGAAGCAACAAAACAACTGTTCCTCAGCTGCCAGATTAAGGTTTAAACATTTTGGGCCTGCCTTGACAGATTTTACATGCACGAAAATACAAGTTTTAGGTTGAAAACCAGTTTTAGCAACGAAAACATGTTTTCGATTTCGGTCCGAACATGGTATTAGGCGTCACTGTTTCGTTACTTATTTGCTTTTTCTTTTGTATACTCTTCATCTCTTTATGACAACACAAAGTACAGTTTATTTAAACGTCTACATATGTATACGATGGTTCTTAAATATAGGAAGCAAATTTTTACATCAGATTTCCTAAGCCTCAGCCCCTTACGTCGATGCTACTATAGTAGAAGATATTACATATAAATTTTGGTCCCGATTGGACAACAATTGGATTACCCTATGAAGACGTCACTCCAATCGGGACCGAAATTTATATGTGCTTTCTGTGACCATGGTATTACCGATCGAGGGCACGAGACTGAAAGCAAATTGTTTATTTGATTTTAAGGACCACCCTCGACTTTAGTAGTATCGATTTTGGATATTAAACGAAAACAAATATTTTAAATTTTTTGAGTCTATAGAGGCATCTGATCCCTATGCGACACGCCTTAACCGTCTCCAATCTGTTAAGACAGAAAAAAATCAATCATTGGATTCTTAAGGATCACTCTAATGTACATAAATATGTAATTAAAAAGATGCAGAAATATACTCCGAGGTTTACCATTAGCGATCCAGGAATGTTAGCAAAAACTTTTTATTTTCCTTTGATTTTAGTGTTCGTCGGAAACTGGGCTTAATAGCAGGCCCTTCGGAATGGTAGTGCGCACTTCTAAAAAACACACCATAGCGGCGCAAAAGTTATCCGGACAAAAAAGGCGAATCTGCTTTAATGTGACGCACAAACGTGGAGGATGCCGAGATAAAATGGCTTTGGAGGCTTTCCAGAGAACTATTTTAGGCACGATCTATGGTTCTGTCCATCTGCGAGTAGTCTTGGAAAGTAAGAACAATGTTCATGAAAGAGTGAGGAAGGCCAATAATGCCCTATATGCATGCAAAAGAATGTTGGGTATCATTTGAAGTCAGTCAGCAGGGCACATTGGTGCTTCACAGCAATAGTCAGACCAATAATACTCTATGGCGCTTTTGTGTGTTTGAATGCCGTAAAACAGTCCTCATATCTCGAGCCAATGGAGAAGGTTCAGCGCTTCGAGACACTGTGCTTCACGGGAGCGTTAAGGTCTACTCCAACGGCTGCTCTACAAATAATCCTCGGTTTACCGCCCATTTACCTAATCGAGGAAAACCATGCTGCTAAATTTGCAGGTAGGTTGGCAGACATAGGAGAATCCAGACTACATGGCACCTTGCTTTAATTGGGAACGAAGATTTCGCACAAAGATTGAGGAGGGGGATGGCGCCCGGCATCAAAGGAATAGTTAACCAACTGCAAAACTGCAAAAATTAAAACAGCGAAACTAATCATACTCGCTTCTTGTTACTTACGCGGAATGTCCTGCTGGCTGCTCAGTAGGGTTGTCTAGTTTATAATGTTTAGCTCTCACCCACTAGGATTTGAAACAAATACCCGTATGTTTAGAACCGCCTCAAAAAACACTTTCTCAAAGAAGTGGTATAAAATACCTGAAAATAATATTTTGCATTTTTTGGGGGATCTATACAAATATTTGTATTAAAAAATGGTTAATTAAACAATTGGGTATTGTTATTGGAAGTCTGTAAATCCGATCGAAAAATATTGATTTTCAAGAATTCTAAATATCTTTTTTTTAACAAAAAAAAATACGGCTATTCTTCTTTCTTGTCCATTTAGATTTATGGAGAAAATGAGCAACAGCTTCAACAAAACAAAAAAAATTCCAAAAAATCCCAAAAATCAACGGTAAGTCTCAGTTACTTTAAACTTGCACTTTATTGCACTAAAATTACATACTCCAGAAAATTTTTTAAACATCATGTTAATAGCTCGAAATTTTTAAAAAAGTTTGTTGATTTTTTTTAAATGTTGCACAAAGATCGAAATTTGGTTTTATGTGATTTTTGTTAAAGAATATGTTATATCTTAATAAACAAATAAAATAAAATATTATGATAAATGGTCAAATCTTGTCAAGATGTGAGTGTCGGAAAGTTATGATAAGCACTATAGTATATGTACATAAGTATATGCGATGACCTACACCACACTCAAATAGGCAAACCAACATTTTAACCAACACATTTCAAGTGACTCCAGAAAAGATTGTTATTATTATTATTATTGTTGCTACTATGTCTGTGTTGTGCTTATGTTGCAACTTTCAACAGTGGTTATCGATTTCAAAAATATGTAAACCATAAAAATGCTCAAAGTTTTCGCTTGCTCGTTGTAAACCTATTCAAAGGTGTATGCATAGCATATTTGAGTAGTACTTGACCTAAAGATAGTAAAATATTAGTGCACATTAGTATTTTTTAACGATTCATTGCGATCATCATGATGCTTGCGCTTTTTAACAAAATACAAAAACAACATCAGCAGCAAGCACAACAACTTTGCCACTTTTCGGATATGAATTGCGATACAAGGTAGTGAAACGATGATGTTGCGTGGTCTCTGTAGCTGTTGTTGTTCATGTTAATGTGGCGTTAATTGTGGCATGGTGTTTTGGNCCTCTCTGTAGCTGTTGTTGTTGTTGCTGTTGTTGTTCATGTTAATGTGGCGTTAATTGTGGCATGGTGTTTTGGTAGCGGCATTTTGTAGTAAAGGCTGACAAGTGATTTCAATATTCATAAAATTCATATTCATTCATTAAAATCAGGCGAAATACTACGAGTTGACTAGAGAGTACTAGCTTATACATATATGTATATGTATACCGTTGTCGAAACACGACCAAAATAAAACGGGTGAATGAGTGGTGAATGACCCACAAAGCAGCCAAGCCAAGTGGCCACAATTCAATGAATTGCGAGCAACGAGCCAGCAGCAGCAGACACACACACACCTCTTTTTTTTCTAAAATTATAATAAATTTTTCAATTTACGCATGTTCATTGTTGACAACAAAACTATCATGTCACGCCTGCTCTTGCATCTGGCGGTGCGGAGCGTCCATCTGCCAGCACATAGTACAGCTGACTTTTATAATTTGCTGTTGGGCTAGCCACTCTTGGTGGTGAGAACGGGCTGAGTCAGCGTTGGAAGACGTTTGGTTAAGTTTAACAATTAATTGTTGTAATCGACTATGCATAAAATTTTTTTAAAAACTCTCAAGAATGCGAATTGTTTATTTACATTCTAAATTTGATTCTTCTTGGTGTTAAATAGGCATTTAATATTTAATTAATCAACAAAAAAGTTCGCAGTTTAAAGAATTATTACATAGGAAGAAATGAAATGACTTTAGGGTGAAGCTAAATGGACCTTCTGGCAACACTGGGTTTCACTCGCATCGACTAGCCAATGCGCAATCGCAAGATCCTTCAGGACTAGGGTGGATTGGGGCGGTCAAGGCAGCTTCTTACACTGCTTGAGAGTTCTAACAGGCCGTCATGCGACTGATATTCAGGCGTTAAGATTAGGAATATAACGTGATCGCCCCTGTAGCAACTGCCAGGATGATGAGGTGGAATCACTTTAACACTTTCTATTAGACTGCCAAGCCTTTGTGAGACTAGGGTTGAAACATTTTGGCTAGAAAGTTTATGTAGCTTCACAAAGGACAATATCTTAAATGTCTAAGTACGTCCCTTAGCTGGGACACAAAGAAGATGTTAAGTGACTAGGTTAAAGGCTTAAAAAACGGCTGAAAAAATCCAAAATTGGGAGACACTAACACCTGAGCTGATTTGTAGCTATATATTTACATAGATATGTACAATATGTATATATTTTTCTATATCGTCATAGACATTTTGAAGGTCTTCACAGTTTGGTTTCCTATTGTTATAAATTAGGTACTATTCTTACAATAGCGCCAATGATGACACCGCTTGTGTTGTTGATGACGATGTTGTTTTTGCATAAAACTACTTGGCTATGATAGCTCATTTCAATTCTTGCACCCCAGCAAGCAGATGACCCACACCCGCATAAACGAAAAGAATCCAAAAAGAGCAAGGTGAAACACGTTATTTTTTTCACTGACTTAATTTTTATAAAAAAAAAAAAAAAAAANGTGATAGCTCATTTCAATTCTTGCACCCCAGCAAGCAGATGACCCACACCCGCTTAAACGAAAAGAATCCAAAAAGAGCAAAGTGAAACAAACAATTTTATTTTTTTAACTGACTCTTCATTTTTCCAAAAAAAAAAAACTAAATCATTCAGTGTTACGTATACAAATGCAACTCATTAAAAACCGAGCGTACTCATCATTACAAAGTAGAAAATTTGCAAATGGTGAATGAACCAACAACATGAGCAGAACAAGCATTTGAGTTGAGTGGATTTAAAACGATTTGTAAACAAATTGCTATAAGTGGAACCACCAGTCGACATTCCAACAAGTGTTGCACAGCAAAAACAAAAACAAAAAAATGCGCATCAAAGCACTGAACGACAAGGCCAGCATCCCCATAAAGCGAAACGTCAAAGTGTTAACGGATTTTCCCTTTCAACTACAGCCGCAAAGCAGCAAATGAATTCAATAATTATTAGAGGCTTTCAACGCTTGTTTGAAAGCTTGGCTTTCAATTCAACCATTCGCTGCCGGAAATTACTCTTTTTGCGGCAGCAGGCTCCGACTAGCCGGCCCATCAGCAATAAATGGCACTGCAACAACACTATTGCGCCGCCGCCGCCGCCACGCCATATCGGGCAGCCATTCCGAAATTGTAGCCGGCATTTTGTGATTGTTACTCGTTCATTTGCTTTGTTGCAGCCGCCGCCATGTATTGGCAACTGGTGTGCGCGAGACTGAGCCGACCAACATTTCGAGTAAATTGAGTTGTAATTATGCCGCGCAGGCGTATTTTGAATAGCAAAAGGCAAACTTTTTGAAAGGCGACTAACACAAACAACGCGCAAGAGTACAAACATTTTTTTTGTTTGTGTCTCATAGCAACTCGTTGAATTGCCACAAATTTAGCTTGATCAATCGCCCGCCAACAGCTAGCTAAGGCATTGTTATATCTATGTACTTATAAGCACAATTTTGTTGCTACTTTTCGTTGATGGCGTAGATGATGATGATAACGCCAATTTTTGAACAAAATCCCAAACTACGACGCAATTGTAGTGCGTTAGTTAGCTTACTGACTGTTGAAATGTATGAATTAGTTGTTGTTGGTTTTGTCTAGCCTACGGTGCATTGGCCCATTAAGTTTTATTTGTTTCAAATGCATGGCAGGCAATTGAAATTTCATTTTATAACTGTTCAATGGGTTTCTTTTTCAAATTCGCTTAATTTATATAATTAGCTTAATTAAAATTGATTTGGTAACGAAACAATTTGAAATTGAAAATTTTGTAATTGCACTTGAAAGGGTTTGTACATACATATGTATGTAGATGGATAGCCCATGCGTGTTTGCATTAATATTTAAAATTTTCAATATACATATGTAAAATTTAGTTCATAATATGTATGGTCTGATGTTTCGTTTGGGGAATAACGAACAACTTTGGTGCTTATTTATAATTACCTTAAATGGAAATACTTGTCGTACGTACTTAAGTGGGCATGTCAATTGCCTTCGCATTTTTGCTCGCTTCTGAGCAGGATATGACGGAAGTCGTAATTACACATTACAACGGACTAAACGAAAATATTTTTCTTAAATCCATTTTCAAATTTATACATACGTATCTATTATTAATTATACCTTTCATGAGCATGAAGTGGTTTTAAAACTTTGCACTACGGCTAAAATAAGCACTTTCTGCGTCCAAAAATCAACCAATGCAGATAGGCGCTTAAAATCTTGTACACATGCTCCTGAGAATCTTAAACAACGGTGGTTTGAAGATCAGCGAAATCGACTTTTAACCACACCCACCGTCGTCCATATACCGTGTGACCCAAACCACGCGTCCACCCCTTATAAAATGGAGGAAAATGTTTTTATTGGATAACGGAAAATTATGAACTACCAAGCGGGCGATGCTCTATGTTTTGGTCGTATTACCGTTTGCCGGTTTCGACGGGAAGTGGGTTAAACATACCGGAAGTCCATTCCAGAGAAACGTTTCTGATAAAAGGTTCGTTCGCGTAGCTGTTAATTGTTCATGTTTAACCAAAACTTACAAGTTTTTGCGTTCGCGTACGCAAAAAACTTGCAAAGTAGGGGAAATTGAGAGAGCAAAGTGACATTTCATTTTGAGGGGAAGCTGCTGGTTTCTGTTGGAAAAATTTTTGCCAACAGCAATTTGCCAACAGGAAAACAGCTGATCAAAAACAGCTGGTTGGCATTTACGCAAATCACAAAATTGAATTTGATGGTTTGGAA
>NW_016159308.1:34267-55792 GCF_001687245.7 Rhagoletis zephyria | reverse complement strand
AAGTTGAAGTTGTGTTTCGGGTTTGTTACATAATGTTAGAACTTCATTGTCAATGCTTACCACAATTGCATTTTC
This sequence comes from Rhagoletis zephyria, assembly GCF_001687245.7. NCBI lineage: Eukaryota > Metazoa > Arthropoda > Insecta > Diptera > Tephritidae > Rhagoletis > Rhagoletis zephyria. Next base: position 55,717 of record NW_016159308.1, on the reverse strand, counting down.
GTTTTCACATAGTTAGATAAGAATAATTCAACAGAGAAGCATGTCCCACCCGTGACAGCTATGTGTTGGACAGTTGTCGGAGCTGGGGTTACAGGTCTAATAAGCTTTATTTGTTGTTGAGGTGAACGGAGGGGAGAAGGGCGGAAGCGCGACCAGCCTATTACATACCTATATACCCTTGTGGTCCGAGCTGATCAAGTTAAGTGACATGTTGACCAGTTTTGGCTCTATCTTTTGTTTATTTAATGCTCATATTTTTTTTTTATAAAAGTCTAGCATATTACATAACCAGACCCAAATAAATCAACATTTCAAACTTCGTACAAAAATTATAAACTTCAAAAAATTTTAACAGTTACACCCAAAAATTTTAGACGTTTTGTCACAATTTTTATAAAAATTCCAGATATGCAGTTTTATAGCGTATTAAATTTAAGTAGGAAAAAGTGAAAATTCAAGTCGCGTTGATTTTTTAATATTTTTTTGGCTGATGGTGCTGGACATTTTCTTCTATATAAAAGGCGTTATCCTAGTAAATATAAAAGGTGAGTGAATTGAACCCGTACTTGGCTTTTTATATTTTTCAGTAACTAATCTTTAATATTGACTACGCTACAAGCTCCTTTTCACATAAAGACTTGTACGTTCCCACCCGTGACAAATGAATTTAGAATTTTTTTTATTAATAATAAATAAAAAGTTGACTATTTTGACAAGTCTTACAGGTTTCCTACAGATTTCTGGGCGAAATGTCTGGAGAATTTTATTTATTTCCTTATCTGATATGTCTGATCGAATTATGTCCGATTTCGGGCATACGCGTCTGATAATTCTTATTTTCTATGATTATTTGGCCATATCTAACAGATTATCCGTCAGAATCGTGGGTAATTAAATCAGAATTTCCCACGTCGTGTCGGTTAGACTTCCTGTCAACTTCTCCATACGCTTCTCTGACCGATATCGGCCAAAATCATACAGAATTCTGACTTTTTTGCGGACGAGTCTGACGGATATCTAACAGATTACTGGCAAATTTTGCTAGCTGGGAAAGTATTATCTTTGAATACGAACATTTTTAAACGATAATTAAATGTAAAGTATCAATTTTTACTATGCATTATTTCCCTCAGTGTAGTAACTTTGATTTAATTGATTTTTATATTCGAATTAACTTTATTTTGCTGCTGTACACACAGTGTCATATGCTTCCATATAACGAATAAACACAATTTATTTTTATATGCAAGAAAGCCGTACATCTTCAACAAATACAATTCTAGCAAATCAACGGAAACTTTTAGCCATTTGAAACTTTATTCCACTAGAATTCAATGGGGTACATAACTGCATGATTAGAATTTTACTAAGAAATCTAATAAAAAAACTCGAAATTTTTACGAACGTTTGTTGAACATTTTTATTTTTATTTTTTGTTTAAATTGCACAAAGATTGAAACTTGGATTTACACAGTTTTTGTTAAAGAATGAACTATATATAAAAAAGAAAATTACTAAAATTAAACAAAAAAAATTAAAAAATTGTACATATGCTTATATACCACATCATGTGTAGAATGGACCCCATCGGCGAAAAAAAATCTAAAAGTTAAAATGTCAACAAGACTAAAAACTCAAAAATTACAAACATAATCAATCACAGGCTTTCGCTTCGACATATATATATGTATATACATGTGTATATACATATATACATATGTATGAACGCACTATCTGCATATGTATATATGTATGTATGTACATAAATATCTCTCTAACAGTGAACTTTTGTAAGATCCATCAGCGATCAGGCTACCGATTGATTACAACAATAACAATTCAAACAGCGGCAATACTTGTTATAAATAATAACCAATATGATGGAATGGCTTGCGGGTAAACAGTGCGCTCCAAGCCAAATCAAGTTGAAGACAAAAACGTATTGATTACAATTGAAAGAAATCAACACAACCAAATCACATGAAATCAACTTGGCTTAGATTGAAGCGAATCAAATGAAGCTGACAACGAGACGAGTGGTATGAATCGGATCGAAACGAGTTGACAACAAATAAAAAAACACTTTAAATGGCAGATTGTAGTATTGAAGCAGTAGGTATTGATTCATTGAGATAAGTAGTAAAATTATAAATTAAATAAGTACAAGTAATTTTTAAGCAAAAAACAAAACCCTTCATGATCAAATAATCGGATTTAAACCATATTAGTATGGGATCACCTGTGAGGTAACACCTTTCCTTTAAAAATTATAAAAATCGGTTAACGTGGTCCTAAGTTATGCGGTAACATATATATAAAAAAATATTTCATTGAATTGATAGCCTGCTCCTATTTGTAAAGTCGGTTAAAAATCTGGGCTGCTAGTTAAATTTATTTAAACTCCTGACAAAATGAAACGTCGCAGGGTCTAATATCTAGAATCATGGGCACTTGTACTGCTGCCTATGAGCGCCAATGGCTACAATGCTGTTAAAAAAAAAAATAAAATAAAATTAAACACACGGCTAACATATTGCGCAGCTAAAACGGGTATCAAATAGAGACAGCCGCGTATCTAGTAATTAATTGGCGCTGCTCATGGTTGCCACAATTGGTAACTTTCTGCCGAAATTGGTAACTTTTAAACGGTTTGGTAACTTGGTAACTTTTATTTCATTTTGGTAAGTTTTGCAACTAAACATCTATTTGCATTAGTAGAAAGAAATGAATTATGTTTTGAATGTGCTTATTTATAAAAACCCTTCGAGTTTCAGTGGCAGCACTACTGACACTTTTACAAAATTACTTCGATTAGATTAGAGTCATCTCATATACGAATACTGGAAATATTAGAATTACAGTGGCTGCACCAAGGGCTGCATTTTTAAAACAACTTTCGAATTTTTGCGATAAATTTTGAGTTCTATCCTCTCACATTTTAATACTGGCCATCTGGCAATTTTTGGTAGGGTCCATAAACCGTTTTGATTATTCCGGCACAAAAAAAATGTCGCGTGCTTTTTACCAGACCCATCTACCGACATGTATTTCGACACCTACCGACATATATTTCGACGTACAGTAAATTATGAAAAACCGAAAAAATAGCAAAAAATGAGCAATTTTCGTAATTTCCTCGAAATTTTTTACGAGTCAAACGATCGGTTAAAAGCACCCGCCACTTTTTTTGTGTGCCGGTGCTATTATTCCGTGAGTCGCAGGTCCAAGTATCGGCACATTCCTAACGAAAAATTACACTGAAAATGGCACAAGGCCGAAACCGGTTAGTCTCCAAACCAAATTTGACAAGGGATAATGGAAAATCGTTCCACATTACATCATACTCCTACCCTGTCGGAAACACCAACAACGAAAATGAGAATAACGGCACATGCAGTAATTAATTGATAGAAAAATATTTTCTAATAAAACAAATTATTATTATTGTCAATAGCATTTTCAATCTTGATAATTTATCAAGAAAATATATTTAAACTTCTGTGCTAGAACTGGGAGTTCTTGATAAATAATCAAAAATTGACAAATTGTAAAAATATTGAATATATTAAGTGCACAGAACCGGGCTGTAAGTATATACATATTTGTTATGAAATATAGCAGTGTTATTCAGTATATTTTTTTCTCAGTGAAGAAGTAGAGATTTTGGTAGTGAAGATTTGGTAAGTTTTGGTAACTTTTCTTAAGAGATTTTGGTAGAAAAAAATGTTGGCGAGTGGCAACCATGGTGCTGCTTCGATTCGATTTCAATTATATATCCCTAGATAAATGCATGAAAGTATATTAGGGCGATGCTTAAAATTATTAAAATCTAAATTTTGTATTGGGCACCGCTTTAATTTGTTCTACGGGCAAAAGAAAGACATCCACGTAAATTTTTAAATTCCAAACTAATTTTTAGGGATCGCCGCTGGAAAATATTTTTTTTTTATTGCAAAAATTCGACAAAACTTTTGACTCCGAATTAAGCATGTTTTTGAAATATATTCATAAATTCGCTGAGTTATAGCTGGTCAAAGTCAAATTTTTTGGAATTTTTTCGATTAAAANATTTGAAATATATTCATAAATTCGCTGAGTTATAGCTGGTCAAAGTCAAATATTTTGGAATTTTTTCGATTAAAAAAATCACGCACATTTTTTTAGGTTTGGAAATTTTCGTGGATGCTCCCATTTTGTACGTAGGAAAAAATGCCCCATGTTGTTGATAGTTTTAGGACCGCCCTTCAGTATATGCACCAGATGTGTTGTTGCCTTTTGCTTCACCTGCTGTGTATTATGTAAAAGAAAATAACTCTTTTTCTCCCCTCAATGAACGACTGGCTGTTACAAAATACTAACTTACATACATATCTACAAAAAAAATATTGCTTGTCATTTCAAAGTTTATTTAGTGATGTGTTGAGAATTTCGAAATTGCTAAAAGACAAAGCAACGAAAATAAGTCGCTGATGAGGGTATTCACCGAATTAACAAATAATATAAAAAAATACCCAAAAACCGTTTAAAGCGCAGTATTATTTGTACATAGAGTAGTGGACAAATAAAAGCAACCAGTGCTACAATCGATCGTCGCGACGCTTCGACAACACAAGGGACTAAGTCACAGAAATATTGCTGGTTGCATCTATTCATATAATAAAATTGTCTGTCTGTCTGTATTTGTGTACGCGCATCACTCGAATAGTAATGCATGGAATTGAAAGCATTAGTAAGGGTCAAACTTAAAATATAGGAAAAAAATAATTCGAGAGTTGCCACCTGTTTGAAAATTGCAATGTAAGTAAATTGATAAGACATAGTAAATTTTGCAATATGGTTGTCAAAAAAAAGAAGGTTAAGAAGGCTTACAGTCGAAAATATTTTTGTGGAAGGTTGCCACCTGTTTGAAAATTTTAATTTGATTTAATTTATAGAACAAATTTAATATTGCAATATGGGCATCCCAAAAATAATTTTGATGCGGGTTGTCACCTGTTCGAAAAATTATATACACCTTTGAAGAAAGTGCACGATATGTAGAATCGAGTTGTAAGAGTACAAATTAAATTTCCAGGATTATATACCTTCGAAAATATATTAACTAACACACTTATTCATAAAAAATATGTTTCATATATCGAAAGTTTAAAAATCTCGCTTCATAAAGCTCTCCAAATCTATTTTATTTTTGATGAATGAGGCCATAAGAGTTTTGGGAGGGAGTAACCAGAAAAAAATACTTTTGAGGCATAGTGCGGACGCCGGGTATTTAATAGTATAAAGTAAACTTTTGGGGATAAGGGTATGCGGCACGCAAATCTTTTTCAGGTGCATTTTTTTAGTCTTTGTATTAAAAAAATAAACACTGTACAGGGTTGCTCGAATGAATGGCCGTTCTAGTCACCAGTTCCGTGCCTATTCGATTGCTGAGTATGAGGGCTTATGTTGGACAGTATGGCGAGTATAAAGTACTCAAAANCACAGGGTTGCTCGAATGAATGGCCGTTCTAGTCACCAGTTCCGTGCCTATTCGATTGCCGAGTATGAGGGCTTATGTTGGACAGTATGGCGAGTATAAAGTACTCAAAATAGAGAAAATTAGCCTATGGTTACAGAAGATATGAAATAAATTAACCCACCACACTTGCCGCTTGCGCTTTTCACTCAAAGTGTTTGCCCCTGTTAAACCCAAAAAAAAGTTGAAATTTAAAAACTAGTTAATAAAATTAAAGTGAAATATGTACAAAATTAACAATAAAATATATATTTTTTTTTAACTATAAAGGACCCCTTTATTTTTCAAAAGAATCTGGGTACCAGTTATTCGTCGCCACCATGTAGAAATTGTAAAATTTAAGAGAGATCTGCAAGTACTCACTAATAAACATTATCCGATTTATTGACGAATTAAAATGGTTTGGAATAAGTGCATGTTAATATTAGCGTTCTAAAATATTTCTTGTGTATGCGGCCACTCTGGTTTGACATTTAATCTCTACACTACTGCTTTTAGCAAATCATTGTAAACGAACAAACTTCTTTCTCTCTAATTCTTTTTTATTGCAATTGTCAAACTAAAACCCGTGAATTATAATCATTGAATTCTATATAGATATATACTAAACCGTGGTGTTTCTTTTAATACATCTGCGACTGGCTAAGTATTTTTTCACAGTGCAGCTCTATGTACCATCTAGCATGGTAAAATGGTGACCCAGGCGCCAACTGCTTTCAGGTCTATGCCCTGTTTCCAACCAACCACTTGTACTAAAAATGAAATATTTGTCCAATATATTCTGTCTATGTTTTCTATTACATATCTTAGTTTCGGAAACTATTTTCAGTCTAATACTGTAAAAACTGTCGACAAATACAAATACGAGATTCACATAAGTATGAGAAAGACTTCCAATTTGCTGTTTGAATTGCGTAGCCGAAGGTGTTAATAGTTGTTGTCGCAGCTATCAGTATGTTTATTGGATGCGTTTGATTAATAAGATTTTCATAATAACATTCGAAATAATTTATATACATTAACAAATGTACATATACATATGTAGGTACATAAAAACATGAATTCTTCTGTATTGAATTTGTGGCAGTAAAAATTCGAAAGTATTTTTGGGTAGTTCTTGTAGATGAAATCGAGCCTTACTAAGATCTTTGTTGTCGTAATTGGAAGAGTTAAAAATTACATAGTACACTTTATTTCATTTTCTAGAAATTGAAATTTAAGATTTTTTTTAGAAAAATAATTATGCCATTTTATTCTTATAAGACTAGATACTTAAAAAATATATAACGCAATATTATTTTTTACAACCTTTATTTTATAATCAAAAGCCCCAGAGAATGATATTTCATTATTATAAGGACGACAAATAAGTTTAATAAAAAACTATTCGTCGTTTTAGATGTTGCAGCGAACAAGGATCGAACCTAGGTCCTACCGAGTGGTAATACCCGGCGTGCTTTACTGCGTCTTAAAAGTATTTTGTGTTATTACTCCCTCCACCTCTTACGGCCTCATTCATAGAAAATAAAATAGATTTAAAAGGCCTAATGAAGTGAGATTTTCAAACAAATACGGGTGTTAGTTAATATATTTTCGAAGAATCTTAGAAAGTCGGTAAAGTATCGAATTTCTCATGGGAATTTAATTTGCAGTCTTATAACTTGAGTCTACATATTTTACAATTAAATTAAAATTTTCAAACAGGTGGCAACCTTCTACAAAAATATTGTTTGCTGTAAGCCTTCTTAAACTTCTTTCTTTTGACAGCCTAATTCCATTATTTACTTTAGACTATCAATTTACTTAAATTGCAATTGTCCTACAGGTGGCACCTCTCTATTTTTATTTCTTTCCAAAGTTAGACATCTAGCAATACATCGGTGAAAACTGCATTCGATTCCATGCATTAGTTTTCGAGTGATGCGCGTGCAAACATACAGACAGGCAGACCAAAATTCTAAGAAAATGTTGATTTGGTTTCTGTTGCTTGTGTTGTTTTTTAATATCTATAATGTACAGACTTCTGCCAGTTACAATTTTATTATATGTATAGATTACTATCGACGCACAGTGGGGCCAAACTGAAATTTACTGTTCAAAATAGTCCAGAGCCTGCACTTTTTTGTGGAGCACTATTTTCGAATTTTTATCTGGAATCAATATTTTTTGTGGAAAGTAAAGAAAAACTATAAAAATAAATCCTGTTCCTGTAAATAAATATTACATATTAAAAACAAGTTTAAAACAATTATAGGATTGCCCGATTACGAAAAAATATAGTAAAGTGCAAGTTTCAAGTGGCTAAGAATTCGCGCTGATATTTAATGATCGGATGTGGAAGGAAGTGCTCTCTAGCTCTCATAAAAAAAAAATAAACAAATCAATCGTTTCAAAAATGTAGGCTCTGGCTTTGAATAGCACTTAAATTCCATTTTGGCACCACTGTGCGACGTCTCAGAGATTTTGACCGACGAAGTTTGGTTATGGTATTTGGCCAAGCCAAAGGTTCTTACACTTTGGTTAGAAGTTAGAGAGCCTCTATCATCGTAATAAAAAATTAAACTAAAATTTATCCCAAAAATTAAACTAATCGCTTAGCGTTAATCGCCGCAAAGCGTTTCCGTACACGTGAGCGGGATTTTTTTTTTCAGTATTTAACTACCTTCTTTGTGATTTTTTGTTAATAAAAAAATGCCTGAATCAGTTAATTTAGCTTCCTTCACTTGCAGCGAAATGACACGAAAAAAAAAACAATTATTTTATTTTTATAGAAAAAAATGGAAATCATTAGTGTCAATGCATGAATGACCAGCGCTAATGAAGCCGTCCAGTCAAAATATACTAGATACATATATGAGGTGCTTAGGTAATTTACAAGTCACATGCAAGTGGAGAGATTTGAATTTACTTTCTTTGAAAAGCAAAAAACAAAAAACACAATTGTAATCCAGTAACAACTCAATTGTTCAAAACATAAAAAAGGTTGACATTTTCTCGAAGAAATTTTTGTACAGCGAGTGACTACTATTTTTTGTATTGTGTTCAGAGTCAAAAGGAAACGAACACGATTAGCTATCGCGTATTGGCTGTGGAATATCGCTATACAGCTATTGGCTATTACTTAGCATGTATTTGCACAAAAGGTGTGAAAATGCAGTTGCACTGACATGTTGTATGCATACATACATACATATCTACAAAAGTGCACACATTCATATCCATATGTAGATACATATCTCATTTGTGCATCACGGATTCCCTGCTGCATTAAATGGATAATGATTTTACAAAAATTTAGAATTTTTTTTCAACTTCATTAGACTGGTTAGTTGAATTTTTATAATATACATATGTACATACGTATGCATGCATTTTCATAGGTATACAATATTGATAATGTTGAACTGTGCGGCTAACAAAAACACAAAAGTTGAAAATTAAAGATTCAAAAATGACTTTCATTTATTGGCGCGACTACAATAAACCTTTGATGGGAAGTTGGCTGGGAGGGAAACTGAAAATTGCTGGAGAAAAAAAGCGGCAGCAGCAGTTTAGATATCAATATGCATTTATAGATGCACATAATCGTAACTGATATGGATTTGGGACGTGTGCAGCATACATTGCTGAACTAAACACCATTGTCGAATGCTTGGTATATGCGTGAGAGAATGCAGCAGGCGGCATAATGGCTGGAGGTCGAGGCAAAGCGGATAGCTAACAAAAGAAATTAATGATTTTAATAAATAATAATAAATATTGGAAAAATATATGTATGTATGTATGTATGTATTTGAAATTGAAATGTATAGACGATTGATGAAGGCGCGCTGCGGGGAATTAAGGCTGAGCAGGAAAAGAATTTTAAATTCACCCAAAGCTGTTGCAAATGCACAAAATGGTGGCCGTAAGGCAATAGAGCAGAAAAAACGCAAACAATGAAGTTTTGTTGGAGAGATAAATTCTAAATTACTAATGTACATATTTACGAGTATGTTGGTTCAATCAAAATGCACATACATACATACCTAAGTTATCAGTACGCATGAGATATATTCCCATCTACCATTTTGTTTAATACCCTAATATTGCTCGCAGGACATTTGACACGCAACAACTGGCATTATGCCCCCCAAACGTAATACTGCCACATTACCCCCGAACAAAAAAGAATAGTTTACCAAAGGCAAACATTAGAAGGCAAGTAGATAAATAAAATTAGGTTAACTATCTACAAAGAAATCAAATACGTATTGCTCTTATTTGCACAAGACAAGTAATGTGCACCAGCGGTCAGCCCGCTTTGCATCCCTTTGCATGGCAAACGCCATCTTATAAATACAATAAATATGTACATACGTACAAATATACAACATGCATACATACCTACATATGTGCCAAGCAAACAACAAAAGCGATGGCAGTAATCCATGTGTAATAGATACTTTCATAGATATGGGTACTTTGAAAGGCAAACACGCCAAGACATTGGCATAGCATGGCCGACTTTGTGGGGTGCAAATGACGTTTCGTGCCAAAGGAAAAAAAAATAAACAAATTAAATGAAAGAAGTTGTGTATTTAAGGCATACATATATAAATCAATATGTATTTTTGTGGCATGTGGCATATAATCTAATATATGCATATATGTATCTATGTATGTGTGTTTGTGTGTGTGAACTGCATGAGCAAACATATGCTTAGCTTTTACGCCGCACCACATCATTTAAGAGGGTGTAAGTCTTGGCCTAAGCTGCACAGTGTGCTGATATGGATATGTTGACAATAAAAAATACAAACTTGCGATAGTTCCATAAAAGCAATATGGTTCAGCTTCGCTGTATGGAATATATTTAGCCTTAATCCAAAGCCGCTATTAATTGGGCACAACCCAACCATACCACCTAAGCTAAGTCCTACTTCCTCGGCTACATTTTCTTTTTTTTTTCTAGAGAGGCGAATTATATTAAAAGAACCAGTACGGGAACCAATTTTTTCACCAGACTTTTCACAAAATTTCAATTTCTATGCAGGTAAGATTAATTTGCACTGGTTGTCGGTCTGCCTATGAGGTGGATCAGAATATTTAGTACATATAGGCTCATTGTAATGCTTCGTGCGAACATTATCTTCCTGTAATTCTACTATGTGGTAGTAGAAATATTGAGAATTGCGGATGTCAAAAGAACGAACATCGGTCAGACGCTTGTAAAAATTTTAAATTGTGTTTTTTCCGGGGCTAGCAGCGATATAGAACGTACTTAGCACTGTCCACTTACAGTGACTCAAACAAATGACTATGTGTTGATTTTTTTTTTTAAATTTCATAATTTTTTCAATTCGAAAAATAACAAAAAATAGCTGGAAAAACATTTCGAATATTCAAATAAAAAATTAACACGTGGTCATTTCTTTGAGTCACTGTATATTTACAACGAAGCCGGGCATATGCATGTTTGGTATGTCGGGATCGAGTCTGGATAAATATGACTTCAGTTGACTGCAATACCCAGGCCTTCAATATTGGTAGCGATTAGGCTCCAATAACGGCATTAATGCGCCTACATTCACTGAAGGTGGTGACGGACTCTCTGTGAATGCCGTTAATGGGTTGTCGGCACGCCGTGGGATCCAATGGTTGGTAGCAGGTGGGTTTGGATTACATCCATATATTCGAGCAGATGTCTTCGGATGTACCTTGGAGGAAACTCTGCCTTAAGAAAATATCTGTATGTATGCCCGTTGTGATAGCAGGCAACAAAAAATTGTTTGCTGAGCATTAGAGCCCTAACCGCAAAAATAACGTAAACGAAATTTTTGATCTTGTTTTTGTTGCAGAAATGCCACTAGCGCATCTAGATCGGAAATAACTGGTCCAGATTGGTTGTCATCTTTGTGAGCGCGTGCGCAGCAAAAAAGGTTTCATTTATTATTGGGAACCCGTCCATATACGTGGCAAATTTCATCNTCCACTAGCGCATCTAGATCGGAAATAACTGGTCCAGATTGGTTGCCATCTTTGTGAGCGCGTGCGCAGCAAAAGAGGTTTCATTTATTATTGGGAACCCGTCCATATACGTGGCAAATTTCATCGGTAACTCATTTACAGTTTTTCCAAGTTGGGCTTATTCCAGGAGGTGCTATTTCGTTGTATAAACGTACCGGTAGGTTCTTTGCCAGTGAGCGCTAAGTTCAATTCACAGAAAGACGTGAGCTAAAGCGTACGCTGGACCTTCGGTAATGAGTCCCGATGTTGCCTTTTTCCCTTATTAATATTATCTAAATTTAAGTTAGATTGGTAGTCGTGTGTGGTTGAATGTGCCTGTGATTCCGAAATTCGCATGTTCGTTTCAAAAGGGCTTCTCTAAAACATATTGGTTGTTCAGTAAAAACACCTTTCATAAAATAAAAAGACTCGCTTAACCAGTTGGAAAAGGATGATGCCAACGCAACGGTGTGTCAACTTTAAAACACCGGCACAAAAAAATAAAAATCGAATGCGAAGGCTGCCACATAGTAGGTTCTCTTCCTTGTGAGGTATCTAAAGACCTCTAGGTGGCCCAACCTCGGGATTGATTCTTTATGGCTCCGAGAAAATCCGATCAATTTAAGAAAAACGCCTACCTACCTTTTTCCACCCTTATGGATTAGTTATTTCAATTTTTTCAAATATAGTCAATCTGAATCAATGGTAAGAATAGGCGAAATTTAAGTTTAAGTAAAAAAAACCAATGAATTCACAGACAAATCGATTTCTCAAACTACATCCCCACCTCCTTTCCCCTCCAGGCCTCAAGAGGTAAAGACCTAGATGCAAGGTAGGATCTCACAGAGATCTTTAGATACCCCACAAGGCACAGAAACTACCATGCGGCAGTATTCGCACTCGAACTTTTTGTGTGCTCCGGTGTGATTTATAGGCCATATGTTAGAGCAAAGTTTGAAGAGAATTTGAGCCCCCCAAAATTGGGCACCTTACACAATAAACCCCTCTTGCATGCTACTTAACCTCTAAAGAGCAAAATTTTTGAAGGTATAATTCTTTGAACTAGCAATTTTCCCAGCAATTTCATAAATTTACTTAAATACATTTTCTATTAAACTAAATACTTCTATTGCTTCAACTCTCGCTAAGTGAAGCACTGTAAATTCACTGCCTGCCATCTACCGTCCGTACTCGTTGCATAGGCCGACGCTATACGTCGTAGCTGTCGCTGTGCGTTGAGGACGAGGGAGTTTTTTGGCGAATCATCTTGCGATCATTTCTCAAAGCGGCTCTATGCGGCTGTCGTTGCTACCAAAAAAAACGAAAAACGCTCAAATACCAAATTGAACAAAGAAAAAGTTGGAAACTAGATGCCATAGAAATGGAGAATTCAACGCAGCGGGCGGTGTGGCAACTAGCAAAGCCAGCAACTGGCACGCACGTAATCAGCGAGGCGAACTTGACATGGGTGGTGTATGTAGACTGCTATATAACAATAGGGAGCAAACGTTGCTACTGGGCGCTGAATGCCTAAATGCCCGCACGTCTGATGTCGATCCAAACGCTAGAGTTTGAATGCCTGCTGCTGCTGCAGCTTTGCTGATAAAGTTTGATGAGTGCGTGCATATCAAGAAAAAATAATATCAGTTTATAGAAAAAGGCAAACAAAAAAAAAAACAATGTTAAGAAAGTATTACATATCTACTGATATTGCCGACACGGTAGGCACTATACCTATAATGTGTATGTACATATGTGCATTAGGGTGGTCCTTAAATGTTGGAAGCGAAGATATCACATATAAATTTTGGTCCCGATTGGAGACGGTAAAGGCGTGTCGCACAGGGAGTAAAGTTCAGATTCCCCTTTGGAGACTCAAAAAATTAAAATTCTTTTTTTTTTTCATCTAATACCCAAAATCGATACTATTATATTCGAAGATATCACATATAAATTTTTCCCCGATTGGAGTCGGTAAAGGCGTGGCGCACAGGGGTCAAAATTCAGATTACCCTTTGAGACGTCTTAACCGACTCCAATCGGGACCAAAATTTTTATGTGATACCTTTACTTTAGCAGTATCGATTTTGGGTATTAAATGAATTTTTTTAGTCTCCATGGAGCATCTGGCCTTGGACCCCATTGCGACACGCCTCTACCGTCTCTAATCGGGACCAAAACTTTTATGTAATATCTGTGACCATGGTATTACCGATGGCTCACTTGATTTTTAAGGACCACCCTAGTGTACATATGTATGTAAGTATGTAGCTAATCCACCCACCCACCGGCGCACAACGAAATTAAAACATGTTTTATTAATGGAATTCGATGAAATTATATTTGATACGAAATAATTTGGGAATGAGACCAAAAAACAGAAAGCTGTTCAATTTAGAAAGGCGCACGAGCACAATAACCACTGGCGCAAGCTACTCGTGTTCGTACAAAGTTGTGCAACATTTTTGGGGTGAGCAGGCGAAGGGGGGCGCGTGGAACCTAAACCGCTGCTCACCCGAGCACGAACGTCTTAGAGCGACTAAAGCAACTGATAAAAACCTCATTTTTCCTTCATTTACGTGCCTGTCAACTCAAAATGCCTGCTGCCATTTATTTTCCACAATGCCGCCACGGGCTAACTGACAGGCTGACAAGGCAAGCGAGCCATGAGTTGGGGGTAAAAATACCTAAAGGACATTTGCTAAATTTGATTGGTGGTGTTAATTCTTTGCAAGGGGATGAAGCTTGATTTATCAGTGTATATAGCATCAGCATCGACGCCATTGACGCCATTTTATTATTAAAAGTTTTCCTCTTAGCGATTGCATACATACTACACATTGTACCCACATATGTACATATGTATACATATACATATTCTGAAATAGTGTTGAGCAAGCAAAGGTCCTTATCAAGCAGGAAAGGGGATATAGAAGATGGATTATAGGAAGCAGATGTTTTTATGATACGCGTGTAGCATTTACAAAGGCATACTACACATCGCTAGGCTTGAGTGAAAAGTTTCTAAGTCCGCTTTTTATAAAAACTTACATGTTGATAAAGGAAGCAGGAAAAATTAGAAATGTAACTTTTCCGAAAAGGCGGGGAAAAAGGGAAATTTGCGCCAATTTCTACGCAGTGAAACAAAACTTTTGAGATCCAAAGAAAGCGATGAAAAAAGGTACATACATAAATTTAAAAAAATACAAAATAATCATTACTGTCGAAATCTACTGAATCATAAGGAGTTATGTTTTGCATTGAATATGCAAAAAAATATTATCGGAGTTTTGCAAAACATTTGAGAAAATGACTTTGAAAAAAAAAAAAAACTGAAAAATTTTCACTCTAAGCTAGCGAGATGTAACTACATCTGCGGTGTCAGGTATGTACCTACTTATATGAATATCTACAGTCATCCACAAAATAATAGGTGTGCGATGTTTTCCGCAGTGTTGACTATTTTTGTTTTGTTTGTTTATTAATTTTTTATAAAAGTTAGCTCATTACACCGTGCGAAAAAAAAAACAAAAAAAAATCAAAGCACACGAAACAATCAATATACTCACAAAATTTCAAAGTCCTCTAAAAAAAATCTTGACGTCAGGAGAAAAACTAAATACACATTTTTAATACATTTTGCCCATAGTTTCGCGAAAATAATAATTTTTTGTGTGCAAAATTTACTGTCACACGGTGTTATCTAACAAAAACCATATAGATTCAAATTACAAACTTTGTACAAAAGTTATAAAATTTCAACAAATTTTCACCAAAGTTTAAAACTGTTTATTCAGAATTTTTGCAAAGTTTATAATTTATAAATAATTCTTACAGTTTAAGCGTCCCTTTGAGCATGATCCATAAGTGATAAGTCCATTTTTGTTTGCTAATGAGGATTTTCATATTTTTACCAAGTCGGATGATCCCAAAAGCATTAAAAGTGAATAAGGGCGAAGGAGCCAACAAAGCAATGATGAAAAACGTTTGCTTTTTCTTTTTGTTTGTTTGTTGAAGCTAATTGTACTATATTCTTTTACCTTTCGAGGACAGATGTGCACCAATTTTTACCAGCAAGTTCTGGCTTTTTCAAAATCTAAATCTTTATTTCAAAAGCTCACATCCCATATGTATATCCTTCTGAAAAAGTTTTAAATTTTGAGGGAAAACGCAATCAAAGTTTTATCAATTCATATATGTAGTTGGTATACAAGGATATTTGGTAGACTGAACATATTCTCCTTATCTAGTTTATTGATCAAACTTATGTATTCATTGTATGATGAAATCTGTTTAAACGTAATTTTAAATTATATTATCAAAAATGCGAATTGTTTAAACAGCTTTTCTTAAAAAAAATAAGATATTTTGAAATATTAATTAAGCAATAATTGTATAGAAGGAAATCCAGTAATGAGAGGACTTAAATTTAATATATTCTTGAAATAAATAAATGACAGCTACCACTCGTGTCTGTCATAAACGATTGCAATTGTATAATTTGTATGCAGTAAGCAGTGTTGCCAGATTTTCTTTTCAACAAACTAAATTTGCGAAAAAACTTTATTTTCGACCGAAAAACTGCAACCTTCAGAAACTAAGACGAGTTTTTTTTAATTTTATTAACCATAAATAACAAAAAAAAATTATTTTAAAATAAAATAAACAAACCAAAATATATGGATCATTTAAATCACATTTTGTCCTAATGAAATCCAGTTTTATTACGCTGGTTTACAGCAAAAATGTTCTATAGATGACACTATCCCATTCCGATGTAGAATTGCTCGGTAATTCCGAAAATCGAGATAATTTGTTTTTCTATGGATAACTTTTCAAGATATTTGTAATTGTTTCCTAAAGGAACAGGTTTTAACACAAAACATTTACACGGAAACTCCTATTTTTTTATTTTTTCCATTTTAAAGTTTAAATTTTTTCCATATTTTCATTAAGAAACAAAAAATCTGGAATTATTAATTAATTAATCAGATACTATCAGGGCTTTCAAAAAGTGATGTATTTATTCGTAAGATATACGTGATTGTGGACCCACTCTTTTTTTCAGCTGAATAACAGTAAATTGCAAATATTTCAAAAACGTATCCATAAAGAAAAAAAAATATCTCGATTTTTGGAATCAGCGAGAGATTCTACATACGAATTGGATAGTGGCGTCTGGAGAACAAAAACCAAATCAAAATTTGTCATCATGTGTTATTTTTCCTAAATTGCTTTATTTTTTGTTTAGCCCTAGACCAGAGAGTTTTAGTTTTTTTTTTTAATTGATTTGGGAAAATATTCTTTCCACATTTCCTACGGCGAATGTCCTTTGTATACAGCTCAAACCATTTGTTTAAAATCAGGTAACGGTAACGCCCCCTTTTACCTAAAAAATTTAATTTATTGCAATTACAAAAAACCAAAAGAGAAATTTAAATTTATTCGTTTACTATTTATTCAAACCGGAAATTTCATAAAAAACTGAAATTTGTACTAGGAGGTAATTTAAAGTTGAAACTATGAATCTGGCAACATTAGCAGTAAGTTAAAATATGTGTGCGAACTAGACGTGAAAGCATTGCTTATCTCTTGCACAGCTAAATTTTCTTATCACCAGCTGAGTGAACAAATAATTTAATAACATTCATGCATATGTACATAAATACTTACATAGATAGTACATATGTATGTATGTATGTACATAGCCTGAGTAAAATTTAGAGACAGTCTGACAAAGCGCTAGTTTCGAACCACATATGAGCCGTTCAGTGCACACATCGACTAACTCTACTTTTTGAAAAGTTTTAAATTTAAATGTCAAAATGTATTGTCACAACTCATTACGTTTATAATAACTTTATATAACATACAATAGTACATAACATTTTTATATAATTTAATGGAATTTTAAAAAATAATGTACATTATTTGATCGCATCTCCCAACTTTTTGTTGCGGGAGTTAATCGATGCGTGCACTGAACGGCTCATATATCACAACTATCTCTGAACTAGTGCAAAACGGATGCCGAGCGGGACACTTGAAACTTGCGGTGTAAATGTGCAAATGCTCGTTAGGGATGTTAGTCCCTGCAGGGAAACCGCGGACTATTGAATCGAATTTGTGTTAAAAATTTACTATCGCGCGGTGTTATATGTATGATGAGCTTGACATTTATAAAACAAAAACATAAATTATTTAATAAAAAAAAAGAAATATAGCCAATACTGGTCAAAAAAGGGAGTTTCTACTATTGCCATCAGTGCAAATTACAAATACCGAAAATTCTGGGATTGTTTGCCAAGAGTCCCGGGATTTTTGGGAGCGTAAAGAGGCCTGGATCCCAGGATTAACATTCCTAATACTCGTACAATACGAAAGTAGCTCAGCGAAAAGAGCTCCGACGACACAAGCATCGTTGTGAGTTTTCAAATTTAATGAACTCAAATTGTTGCGGGTTTCATAAATTTTTTTATTTTACACTGTCGGCAAAAGGTCTAGTTCTACACTAGTTCTGAGCTAGTCAGATTTTCTGTAGGGTACATATTTAAACATGTACATATATGCATATGTACGTGTGTACATTTAGAGTAAAAAAAACATTTAGAGTGTGCATAAATTTGGTGCTAAGTCGCTTTCTCACAGCATTAGACCAATATACTGCTTAACACATTTCAACAAACACCAAGCGCGTTAAAGGCCAAATTATTATAATAAACCAATGAAAAGTTCCAAAAGCACATATTTATTAAGCAGTGTGACATATTTTAAAGCACACTTACCTAATTAAATAAGGCAACGTAGCAAATGCAATGCAAACAAAAAGTATTCAGCAAATAAGCAAGCAAATAATTTATTGCCAATATTAAAAAAAAGAGGCCTGGAAGCTTCGTAAGGTCGTCGTTGAGTGATAGATAATTATAATAATAATAATAATAAATAATAATAATGACTAACCTTCGGTAATGGATAAATTTAGAATATATTTCGATATACATATGTATGTATGTCGGTTAGATTCTAGATAACTTTGTTTTGATAAAGGACCAAAAATGTATTAAATTTAATAAGAAGTATATTGAGTATACTTTTGGAAACTTGTCGTTTTTTTTGTGTGAAAAAGTGGTGGAGAAGACTATTATTTTTATATTTTTACCAACAACTTTATAAACATTTACTTTTAAATAAATAAAACCAACCTTCTTGAAGAGAGTTTAATAACAATGAAAATGACGATTGAATTGTCAAAATCGTCAATAAGTTCGTCTGCAATTGAATTTTGAAGTAAAAAGGACAAAAAACTACACTTGTCGATATATAAGAAAAAAAAATATATATATATTTTTAAATCAAAGTTAAACATTTCTTTGCATTATTTAAAAAAAAAATACCTTTGCTGATTGTAAATAAATTATCACATAATTGAAGTGGTCCGTTTCAGAAATTCTGACTCATATACATCTACCCGTATGCTTAATAGCCCAGTAAAATTAGACTTTTTCTTTACAAAAAATTTGTAACAGCAATTTTTTGTTGCAGTTTACTTCTATTTGACACGTAGATCATGGATCCATAGTCTTGCCCCTGCATTTCATTTGGCAACATTCCGACATCTTGGATTTAAGTTTTTTCTTTGGTTTTTTGCGATTTGCAAGCTTATTTTGCTTTTCGTAAAAAAATGGTCAAATACAAATATGTAGAGAATTTAATTTGTCAGATTTGTTATATAGAAGATGTTTAAAAATATCGCTTTTTTTTTTGTAAAAATGGACAAAAACTTCGAAAAAAATTTTACATTGTCACGGTTTTCGCCATTCTTTGACAATTTCTGTGAAAATACATAGCATATTGAAATTCCAAAGTTGTAGATAATTTCATTCTCCACAACTTTTGTACCTACATTTTTTTGTACAACGCTTAGATCACGGCCGGGAAACGCGATAAACATAGCGATGAACGGAATGCGACGTAAAACTAATTTCCACACCTTCACCTGCTTTCATTGAAAAAAACAAAAAAAAAACGTTGCCCATGGATTAGGCCTACTGGGGAAACCACGTTAAAAAAACGCAGTATCGACCCCCTTCATATGTTTTTCTAAATCCATTTATTTTTCGTTATCTTGCTTTTATAAATTTGTTTATTTTAGCGGCTCACGGTTGCATTTTAGTATCGAGAAATATTGCTAGAAATTCATTCGCCGTGTAAACAGTCAAAAAGCGATTTCATAAATTTTCCATGCCATGCGCCTTTCGGAAATAAAAAAAAATTCTCTATCTGCTAAAAAATTCTACCTCTGCTATTTCCACGCTTAAAATAAAAAATATTGCGAAATTTCATGTTCCCATCTGCATAGGAGGAGTTATTACAAAAAATCTCATATCTGAACAATCAGTTGAATGGGAGATATATGTTATAGTGACCTGATCTTAGTTATTTTCACTGTAAATATTCTGTTAATAAATGACTGAAGACGGTGAGAATTTTCTTGTTCCTAGCTGCATAAATGGAGAAGTTATGGCAAAAAATCTCATATCTGAACATATGAAGGCTATAGGTTATAGCGACCTGGTCTTCGCCATTTTCACTGAAAGTATTTTTTTGATAATGAGTGACAACAGTACAAAATTTCATGTTAATAGCTACTTAAATGGAGGAGTTATAACGAAAAATCTTATATCACTAAAGGAGCGCTTCTGGCCCCGTTGGGGAGGTACAGACTAGAGGGCTGCATGAATTCATTCAAAGCGGCATATAAATTATTCATATAAGAATGAATGATTTTGGCTTGAAACTTTTTTGAATTTGAGTATGTATTGTTCTGATATGGGTGTAGTCATAACAACGCAGCCAGCAGAGAAACGTACTTTTTGCCGAAAGTGCAGTTTTCGTACATTTTTCGTATCCGGGAATGTTCAGAAAACGATTTCCATATTTGTTAATTTTTCGTATCCGAAAAATGTCATCATCTTATTTCAAAACAATAATTTTAAAATGTTTGTTCAAACTGAGTATTTGAAAACATGTATACGTATTCGTCAGTAGCTGAGTGAGCAGAGAAGTGTGCTACTATTTGTTAGCTTCAGGTGGTCCCATGTTCGAATTCCGTCAGAAGCAACACATTAAAATTATTTATTCAAATTGAAGTAATTGCTGAACCTTAAAATTGTTTTTTGTTTGGTTTCCAGTAACTATGAAAAATTTTCTGTGAGGTTCATAATGAAATCGTTTTCAACGAAAAATTGAATCAGACAAATTTCAGGAGAACAGCCGAAAGCGCATCCGTTTTACAACCATTTTCCATAGTCTTCTGAACATACGTTTCGGCTGAACACTTTAGTGGGAGAATTGATCTGAAAACGTCCGAAAACGGAATCGGAAAACGGATGAAACATCAGGTTTTTATACGAAATTGTTTCCATTTTCGGATAGGTTTCCGGATATTTTGCTCGCTGGCAATATTCAAACAATGTGAAGAAAAATTGAATTGAAATAAATGGCAAATTTATCTAAGAATATCCAAAAATATTATGTCAATTTACATATGTACACTTGTGCTCATATAATTAAGTTACACCATTCAGCAAAAAATATATATCTAAAAAAAGTGGTTTTATTATTGAAAATGAACAAAAAAACATATAGAATCAAAACTGCGGATTTCATGTTCAAAGTTTGTTTACATTTTTAATGTTTAAAAGTATTGAATTAATTTTAGTTAATTTTAATATTATATTTGACCATATGATTCGTGCTCATATAATTAAGTCACCGCCAAAGTAATGCATATTAAAGCCAAGTTATCGTCTTTTCAATAAATGCCAGTCAGTACTTCGTTGGGAATCCTTTTTGACGAATCACTTCATCGCATCTCCTATTCATGGAGCGGACTAAAGACTCACATTGCTGCGGAGTGATTTTACTCCACTCGTCCTTAATAATCT
>NW_016159308.1:27561-33005 GCF_001687245.7 Rhagoletis zephyria | reverse complement strand
CAAAAGAAGTGCACATACCAAGTTTCGTTAAATATCTCAATTTTTACTCGAGTTATCGTGTGCACAGGACGCGGATGGACGGACGGACGGACGGACGGACGGACGGACGGACGGACAGACAGTCACCGCTTAATCGATTTCTCTTTTCATTCTGATCATTTATGTATACATTTGTCTATATCTATCTCGATTCGTTTTGCCTGTTACAAACAACCGTTATGTGAACAAAGTTATAATACCCTTGTGCACAAGTGCGCTCGGGTATAAATATAAACCGTTATGTCAAGAGTTGCTATGTTATTTCGATTATTGCAATTTTACTACTGGATAACTTAATTATATGAGCACAAGTGTACATACATATGTACATATGAACAAACTTGTTTGTAGAAAAAACTATAACCAAAATGAGTTTGCATGATTTGAATTCTGTTCATTCATTCATTCACATTTTTCCATTTGAAGGCAGAAAATTTAAAACAAATTGTATATTTATAAATTACAAAATTCAAAACGCTGAGTGTTTTGTATATGAAGTAGCAAATCTACTGTACTCTGTTTGGCTAGAAGTTTGAATCAACTCATGCAGATGTCTAGTACAGACATACATATATATCGAGCCCTAACCGCCAAAATAAAGTAAGCGACATTTTTTTCAAAATTTTCTTTTTGATGCAGAAATATTCCTAGAGCATCTAGATGTACTTCTGCATCAAAAATAAAATTTTGAAAAAAATTTCGCTTACGTTATTTTGGCGGTTAGGGCTCGATATCGTAACCTGAAATGCAAAAAGACGTATCCAACATCATCGCTGAAATGCAAAAAGTCTTAACTAATAAAGAATTCAAATTTCACTTTTTGATTTATATGATGGATTTCATCGAATTACAACTACCCTACCCATATCATTTTATGAAAAAAATAAATAAATAAAAATATCAGTCACCACCTTTTCCATTTTAGTTGCGATGTTGTTACGTTTTTTGCATTTCAGGTGACGATATGTATGTGTGCAGTTGAAAAAAAAATCTTTGCAACATTTTTCAAAATTTTCCAGAACGCTGCTGGTTTTGGAATGCTCTTTTCCTCGCCTAATTGCGCACCAAACCAGGGAGCTTGTGCTTATGCATGTAATGTTATAAAATCTATGCGCGATCCTACTCGGCACAAGTCTTTTAAATGCTCGGCAACATTCGGCAGCTAGCACTTCACATAAGAAATATTTCGTATACATATATTCATAATAACTTATAAATTCATATAACTTACCAGTTTCATTATCCACCGTGAATGGTATACCAGCCCACTCATCATCGATATCGGATACATTAGCATCTTTGTCCTCAAAGTTTGGCTATAATAATTAATATGTATCATTTAGATGTTATACAACGCAAAATTAAATTGAAAGACATGCAAAAATAAAACAACAACAAAGCATCTAAATGTCGCGTGTTTGTTGTTGGCCCTTCAACAATTTTTATTTAAAATAAGCCCTTCGGGGCCATACTCTTTCACCTTGCGCTTCAAAACATAGGTATGTCCTTTCCTTGTAAATGTAAAATATTTCGTTTTCGTTGTATTGAAAATATTGCGCGATTTCTTTACAAATCCCTTTAAAATTGGATCAAACCAACACATCTTTGCAAAACGTCTGCTCTGTGCTACACTCACTTCATATAAAAAATTACTTCCTCAGAATTAAAATCTCTGAACATCACATTGAATCTGAAATTATTTTAGCAAATATACTGTATTTTATTAGTTTTGATTTTTATTATTGTAGATAATAGGTCTTGCATTTTGAGCGGATCGGATGAGAAGATCATTCATTAATCGTTTTTTTTAATTTTTTTTTTTTGTTCGCGCTCTGCTCTTTATGCGCGACGAAGCTTCAAAATCTTCGTCCCGGCTTAGAGCGTGAAAAAGAGAATTTTTACTTGGATGAGCAAGATTTACTTAATTCAGTCTCAGAGTGCGCTCGAAGAATAATGCTGCATTATTTCTATGTACGTAGAGCAGTCTTAATCCGGCACTGGTGTGTTGCAGTACAATGATGGGGATTATGAAAAAATTCTGCCCTACTATATATGTACAGCTAATTTACTTTTTTATTTTTTCGTAAAAATATGGTTCATGCTCTAACCAAAACCACATAAATCAACATTTCAAACTTTATACGGAACTTAGAAAAATGCAACGAATTTTCATTAAAATGTTGAGCTTTTTTATCCGATTTTTTAGAATTTTTTTTTTCAGCATGCAGTTCTGTAAATTTAATAATTTTAGTATAATAAAGTGCAAGTTTTAAGCGGCTGCAAAATCGCGTTGATTTTTAATATTTTTTTTCTGCTGACGGCTTTGGCTTTTTTTTTAACCGACTTCCAAAAAAGAAGGAGGTTATCAGTTCGTCGGAATATTTTTATTTTTTATTTTTTTGATGTATGTTACCGCAAAACTTTGGACCACATCAACCGATTTCGATAATTGTTTTTGCAACGGAAAGGTAGTATCTCAGAGGTGGTCCCATACCAATTTGGTTATCATCATTGAATCAAGAAATTTATAGATATATATATATACTTTTTAAGTCGTTTTTTTTTTGCTAAAAATTACTAGTTATTATAACAAGTCCACCTTAAAAAACTGGCGTTGATTTTTTTAATTTTCTTTGCAAGTTGTCTTGCGCTTTTTCTTCTATCAGAAATTCATGCTTGTATGCAAAAAAGTGCAACAGCCGCCAGCAAAAAAAAATATCAAAACTCAATGCGAATTTGTAACCACTTCAAACTAGCAATTTACTAAAATTATTAAATTTACAAAACTGCATACTCAGAAAAATTAAAAAAAAAAATCGGATTAAAAAGCTCAAATTTTTAGTGAAAACTTTAAATTTTTTTATGTTCTGTATAAAGTTTGATTTATATGGTTTTGTTTAAAGCATGAACCATATTTTTATGAAAAAATAACAAAAAACTTCGCAAATATTTAACAAAAATCACCATGTACTCAACACAGCTCCCCACTGTATATAGTTAAGATTTAAAAAAAAAATGTTCAACTCTATATTTCGTAATAAATATCTACTTGAACAGTTAATCATTTATGTATTTTCTAACTGGCAAATGGAAATGTTTTGAAGTGGTAATCTGAATTTGTTTAATGTTAAACTGTTTTAAAACCACATTTTGTTCTTCTACTAAAAGCGAAAGCTGTTGAGTTAAAACAAAATTCTTAAAGCCTACAATCGTCCCTAATTCGTCTAATTTTACTCAACATCACAGCAGGGTTAGGTAAAGATCAAGCTCATCCTCAAACGCGCAAGCTATAGGTACGTAAAACGCTTAAAATTTGTAGCTTTGATAAAGCCGCTGCGTTTGATCGGCAACTTGAAATTTCCGGAGAGCGCATAGAGCACTCTCTTATAACTATGAGCTTGCCATTTTATTATCTGGTTTTGAAATTCTGTATCTTGGTGGTATTTTACTACTACAGTTTTTCATTTAAACATTTTTCAGAGAGTTCTTCTATAACGTATCTACTCATAAATATGTATTTCTCATGCTTTTCTAGGTTTCTTGCTAGCGCCGCTATAACTTACCTGATCTAATTTTAGGTATTCTAGCGCTTTTAACTTCTCAATGTCGTCATCAGAAACCACTGCAACTTTACCATTACTACTTGAGTTAAGCAAATGCGGTGGTGTCAATGTATAACCCAGATCGACATCTTGCTTCCAGAGCACATCGATAATTTCGCTCTCCTGTAATACATAGAACGTAGATGATATGCAGTAGATTGAGTGCACTTGGTGGCGTCAAAAGCATGATTTGTATATGAATGATCATGTACATTTACGGTGTATGTATCTATATGTATGTATGCATGAAATCTAGGAATATTCCATTTTTGATTTAGATTTGTGTATCTGTTTATATGAAGAAAGTAGTCAAGTTGTTTGCAAGATTTTATTTTTAATGTAAAATATTAAATAACCTACTTTGTTTATGTATGTGCGCATTTTCAATAAATAGTACTGAGATTTTTATTGCAAATATGCGAATGGGAGAACTTTTCACTTTTTTCGATTTGATAAACGTTTTTCTATCGCCCTCTGGAACGTTTGGAAAATATGGCTCTCTGTATGTTTGTGATTTTGTTTGCGATTTTATTATTAAAATTGTATGCTTTACTTTCTCCGCGCACACCGAACGCGTCTTTTTTATGCGATGGTTTAAAGAGACTAGTTCATCCGCATAACTCGATTCAAGACTCTTTGGTGAATTGCTCTTGGCGATAAAAATATTTTTGTATTTCAATTTGTTGAGTCTGACCAGTGATAGCAAATACATATATATATTTATATTTTTTGCTTTTATTCTTACTCTGTGTTTTAGTTTTATAATCCCTTAGCTGATAAATATATATTTAAGAAAGAGATAAGCACACAATGTCTGCTCTCTTGAAAATCGTTTTGAGTGCTGAGAGTAACATTACATATGCACAAAGAGTTTCCTTATCAGCAACATATTCGTCATTTCCTGATAAGCCTCCTGGAAAGAGCGTAGATCGCCGCTCTCTTACAACCACTGCTCGAGCCATAGTGATTGTTATTGACATTTCATTTTTTTTCTTGCTCGACTACTCCTCCATGTCTGCAGCGATGTCATAAAAATTTAATGTAAGATACAAATCTGTAAATAGAACAATTGGGCTTTTGGGCTTTATGCTCTTTGCAGTAACGGCAGTAACGTTATACCCCTTTGTGAGGCAGATTTTCCTGAAAGGCATACATTTTAATGAAGCTATAAAAACAAAGCAAATTAATCAAAGCTAACCAACAATTTCTTCATCTTATCGTAAGAAATTCAAAAAGCTTTTGCGCGTGGAAAGATTTCAATAAAAAAAAACTCGTTAAAGCTACTAAATAACATTGAATACGTACAAATGTATATACGTACTTGAAGGCTTCACTGATATACTTAGATGTTATGTCTATTGTGGACATGTGCAGGCTCTACACACATTTATAATACATATTCATATATGTATGTACAGTGACTCAAAGAAGTGACCATGTGTTGATTTTTTTTGTAATATTCATGTTTTTCGAGTTAAACTTTTTTGTTATTATTCTATAAAAATATTTTCCACGCTTGAACCAAAACCATAAAAATCATAGTTTCAAACTTCATAAAACATTTAAGAAAATACCAAAAAATTTCGTCAAAATTTCAACTTTTAAATCTGAATCTTAAGAACATTTTTGGGCATGCAGTTTTATAGCCCTTACAATTTTCTTCTTCTTCTTCTTTTTTGGCGCTGTAACCGCCTAAGCGATTTTGGCCGAGTTCAGCAAAGCACGCCAGTCGTTTCTCCTCTGTGCCAACTGACGCCAATTGGAAACGCCAAGTGAAGCCAAGTCCTTCTCCACCTGATCTTT
>NW_016159308.1:0-25785 GCF_001687245.7 Rhagoletis zephyria | reverse complement strand
GATTGGTTACCGCATCTCGCACATGGGTTGCTCACGTTGCCCAGAGTGCGCGAACGAGGACGCAAGAGTCGGGATTGAGTATAGCCATGCAACTGTAACTGCATACCCAGCGCAATGACTATACCCCATTGCACTCCAATTTTAGTCAGATGAAATGCAAGCTTCAACCGGCTGAAAAATCCCGTTGATTTTTGAGATTAATTTTGGGCGCCGATTTTTGCACTTCTTTCCATATATGCATAAATTTCTTATGAAATAAAATGGGGGAGACCGTTCGCAACTAAATTTCCAAAAGTCAAGGCCAGGTTTTGTAAATTGCGTTGTTATATAAAAAAAAAAAACGCAAAAGCTGTCTCCAAAAACAAATTCTCAAAAATCAATGGGATTTTTAGGCGGCTGAAACTTGCACTCCATTAGACTAAAATTGTATGGACTATAAAATTGCTCACCCGTGATAAAAAAGTTGAAAATTTGATGAAAATTTTTGAATTTTGTTAAATTTTTTATGAAATTAGAAAATGTGATTTATATGGTTTTGGTTAAAGATTGAAGGTATTTTATAGAAAAATAACAAAAAAAAAAAATAATTAGTTCGAAAAACATAGCGAATATTTATAAAAATCAACATGTGGTCACTTTTTGGAGTCAGTGTATGTACTCTGCGGGTGTGCTATTTAGCACACATTCCCCAACATGGTACGTATACATTAGGGTGGTAAAAAAATAAATAAAATAAAGTCGGAACTTTAATGCCGTCACCCCCTAGGATTATTCTATACTGAAAAAATATACCCCTATTTTTTATTCAGAAATCAAAAACAAAAATTAATTAGAGGTGCCTCAAAGCGCGCAAAGTTTTAAATTTATTTTATATGAGAAAAACCCAACTTTTCGTAGAAATGATATAGAATTCTTGAAAATCAATAATACCCAATTGGTTATTTAACCATTTTTTTTAATATTAAAGACTTTTTATGGGTTCCACGATTGTATTTTGGCGGACATATAAAATATAGTTACTATGAAAAAATTGTTATATGTGACCTGGTCTACGAAAAGGGAGCTTACGTGCGAAAACTAGTTTTCTGTGAAAAATCTGTTAAAAGTAAGCAACTCGTTTCGTCAATTTCTCATTATCTCGTTAATTGTTCTCCGCGCCGGATGTCCAGTAAGTGTTGTTGTTGGTCCAGTAAGTGTTGTTGTTGGTCGGAATATTATTATAGTTCATCGTGTAAGTTGNCTAGCGATATAAACAATTGGGTATTATTATTGGGAGTCTTCGGTAGAGAAACGGAGTTTTCCGATCGAAGAATATTAATTTTGAAAATTTTTTCGGTATGGAGCAATCCTAGGAGGTGAGAGCAGTAAAATTCCGACTTTACTTTTTCAAAGGCATTTTTGGACCACCCTAATATACATACATATGTAGTACACAACAGCATTTTGCATTCTTCATAGTATTTCTAATTAATAATCTTACAATAGAAAACAAAGAAATAATTAAAATTGGCCGGAATATGAGCTGTACATATTATCTATTTTAAATAAATTTTTCACAAAAAACTGGTCTTAAACCAAATAAAATTACTGATTAAATTTTGCTAATAATAACACTGAGAACTGAGAAATCTGGGCTTTAAAGTGTCAAAAAAGAATTTTTGGCATTTCGAACCTCTATACTCGAATAACGAAACAAAGGGATATTTTACCATTCTAAAAGGAGAGCTTAAACATTGACCTTTAGCTGTGGAAATTTTTTTATGCGTCCTTTCTTATGGCTCTTTTTAACATTTAGAAAACCTGCATGCGGCTCTTACTAGTCTCAAGCTTGCATAACCTGCACTATATACGAATATGTAGTCTAGTATATATAGCTAGTTTTGATATCGAAAATTTTAATTATTATTTTTTTTTTAATATCACTGCTGACGATCACAACGCAATCGTATGACAACTTCGAAAATTTTTTGGCGTTGTCTAATCGAAATTCGGATTCGGATGGATTTATTTTTATATGGAAGAAACCCACAACACCCTCCACAAAATAAACTCACAAAATATCGAAAATAAAGTGCAATGAAGTAAGTACACTTTTTTCAGATCTCAAAAAATTTGGCTAAATGTAGATATCTTAAAAACAATTCTAGTCTCGCAGTAGTCAGTTGACTATATATTCGGATTCAGCGGAAAACTTTACATAAGAAGTGATGATGAACTGCCGCTGGTAAGATTTCTTGTAAACTAGAGCAATTACACTATGCGACAGTCAAAATCGGGATGGGATGAAACCAACGGGAAATGTTATATCGGTCAAAAACAAGTTATACGTGTCCCGGCGTTTCGCTGGGTCACGTCTAGGAATCGAGATATATATATAACTATCATATAGGGGGAATTGTCACCTTTGGTGATCTTTTTTTTGACATAACTCGAGAACCACTAGTCCGATTTTGCTCAAACAATTTTAAAAAAATTAAAAATTACAATTCCTTTAATCTGTTCATATGACGTCGTTTTTCTATATAATCAACAGTTTTGCCGGTAAAAATAAATGTATGAAGAAAAAAAATATTTGTTGCCTAAAATATTAAATTTTTTTTAAACTAAATAATATTATATGAAAAAAAGGTATATTACCTCACAAGTAGAGTGGAAATTGTGCAAATTATGGTAAATATAATTTTTTAATCGATGTACCGCAGAAATGGCATTTCCTAATAGAAAGATGTCTTAACAATTTTTATAGATAATTGCAAGATCTACACTTTTTTCTAACCTTTTTTTACGATACCTTACAGTTTGGCTGAAGAAAAAATTCGTGACCTTTGGCCTTTAATATATTTCTTGCAGATGTGGAATTGATGGGGAGTTTTCACATTTCATTTATACCAACGTTCGCAACATTAGTAGGTACCAATTTTCAGCTCTATTGCGAATTATTGCAACTTTGAATGTCTAACTAGACCGGGCTATTTTCCAAAACTCGCATTTAATTTTCTGACACATGGCTTTCAAATTTGAAATTTTTTCACAATTTTGTATCCTTTTGTCTGTCAAACCATAACCTAAAATGCATCAAATACAAAATGTAAAATGTTCAATGCGAATTTGCGAATTGAAATTTATGCAAATTCACGCTCAACCTCAAATTATAGCGTTAATGATGCATTATTAACGCTGCACCGACGCACTTAATCCTTTCGCAAGTCAACAACTTACAAAACACGCAACAACAATGACAACAATAGCTGACACTACCACTGACTACTACATACATACATACATGCATACGTGTCGGCGTGGCAGTTGGACAAAAGCAGGCGTTTTAAGCCGCAACAACCGCAGAGTAAAGACAAAAAGCGGTGAACAAGTTGAGCTGGTGTCGGAATTTTTGGCATAGCCGTATTACAGGTAGTCGTCGGCAATGCGGCTGAGAATCAGCAGTGCAACACTGTATTTATTTATGTATATACGTTGTACATACATGTGTCAGAGTGACTGAAACGAGCAATCAGCTAAGGCAAAAAGGATCAAAGCAGTGACGTTTTGACCAAAGATAATCGCGGCATAATCGCATCCATTAGTGGGATGAGACCATCTTTGCATGCCAAAATCTCTTAAGGCGACAATGAAGAAATTCGCAGAAGGAAATATGTATGTTTCTACATATCTCGTATATAGCCATACACATACATAAATACTAAAATAAACAGATCAAACAAGTGCATAAAGAAAGTCGTGTACAGGATAAAAATGCTGGAGAATCGGTTATTGCAATAAGTATGGCAGTGCATAAATCCATGTGTAAGTATATACTATTTACATATGTACATACATACATACATACATAGTAGATGCACGCATTTTTAAACGAAATTGAATTCCGGCACTTGTTGGCAGGAATGGACACTTACATATATATGTACATACAGACATATGCATGTATGTAGATATGATCATAAAATGCATACGCTGCATGACACTACATTTGTCCTACGCATCGCTTTTGAGAATACTGCACTGCTCCAGTTGGTTGTAAGGCAGCACAGTTGACAGCTTAATTAAATTGTTTTCTAAAGGAGAAAAAAGTGAAGACATGCGCATGTATTCTTCATAAAAAGAAGCAAGAACTACTTCAGTAGGCGCGCTTTAATAAAAACTGAAAGACCAATTGAATGGTCAGTCGTAGTCACTTCGTTCCTCCTTTTCAACGCACCTAAAAAAAAAAAAACAAAAGTCTGTTCGACCTGCCTTGACTTTTTTGTTAAATTTTATGTCGCCTTTTGTCGCACACTAAATGTCAAATGACATTAGCA
Organism: Rhagoletis zephyria; assembly: GCF_001687245.7. NCBI lineage: Eukaryota > Metazoa > Arthropoda > Insecta > Diptera > Tephritidae > Rhagoletis > Rhagoletis zephyria. The sequence continues at coordinate 21,469 of NW_016159308.1, read as the reverse complement.
ATTGAATTTCTTTCATATATGCCTACGTATTTCTAATAATGAAAATGTAAGAATTTTTTTTAATGCACTCAGTATTGCAGCGGGCTAAGCCTCATTCGCTTATGCACACATACACACATATGTATGTATTATACCTTTGTATATACAGTTACTCCCAAAATTGAGCGTACTGCTCTTTTTTTGTGTTAATATATTCGCAATGTTTTTTTTACATGCTAAAAATTTGTTTTCAATTTTGTATTAAAATATGGCTTATATTTTAGCAAACTCCATTTAAATCCAAGAATGAATTAATACGAATTTCTAAAAAGTTTACAGTTTATAGCCCATTAAATTTCAAAACAATTACGGAGTTCACAAGGAGTTGTATACTGTCGTACTGTTGTATGTCATAAACTTTAAACGGATTAAACTATGTATATTTAAGAAATTCGCAAGCTAACATAAAAGTTTTATTATGAAATTTCACACAATTAAAAAATAGTTAGTGGTGATTTCAAGTCCTCTAAACATTTATTTAGCCGTTAAAAACTTTACAACATACAACAATACGACAAGTACGACACCTTGTGAACCACCCAAATAATTTGGAAATGTCAAACCTCTAAAAAATAGCGTTGGTTTTTGAGATTTGTTTTGCATTTATTTTTCATACAAAAGATTTTCAGAATTATTTTTTCATATTAAAAAGGGGTAGGCAGCCAGCAAAAAAATTCTCAAAAATCAACACGAATTTTTAGACATCTGAAACTTCCACATTATTATAATACAATTTAATGGGCTATACTCGAATTCTTACCTCAATTCTTTTTAGAAATTTCTATTAAAAAGTTCGCGATTTTGCTGAAACTTTGCAGATTTTTCTTAATTTGTGTACACAGTATCATTCTTGGATTTAAATGGGATTTGCTAAAACATAAGCCATATTTTAAAACAAAATCAACAAAAAAAATTTAAGCATGTAAAACATTGCAAATATTAACAAAAAAGAGCCGTACGCTCATTTTTGGGTGTAACTGTACATAAATGTTTGACCACTTTTTCTTGTGCAACTTGAAAGCACACTAGCGACGGTGGTACGCACAAGAAGGCATTGCCGCCGCTTTAATGATACCACAGCAACAACAACAGCAACCAAAAAAAAAAAAAACAGAAAACAAACGCCGCAAGCTGGTGTTGCCTGAGCCGAAAATTCACAAAAAAAAAGGTACAATCAATCATTCCATTTAACCACGCCTATCTCCTGTATTACTCAGCACAAAAATGGACGGCCTTTGGATGCGCCGCAGCAAGAACAAAAAAACAAAAAAAAACGTTGAAAGCAGCAGTAGTGACTGCAACGCCGGCTGTAGCAGCGGCAAAGGATCAACTTTTACAGCACAGTCAACGTCAGCAGCGTCCACATTCACACACACAGCTAACGCAATTGGCCAGAAGGAGATGATGCTGATGTGAAAGTGCAGGCAGAATGGCAAAGAAGTAGTGTGTGTGTGTATGAGGAGGTAATATATTGGTGGTTGCTTCTTGACGAGGATAATGTCAGCGTTGTGTACGTAAACGGGCTGTGTCTTGTTGTTGGCACACTCTGCGCATGTTTCATAAAAATATACAATTGAAAGTCAATGTTGGAAGGGATGGTCTACCAATACAGTTATGTTTAGCTACATACATATTAAGGTACCTAAAATGCATACACAAAAAAAAAAACGAAAAGCATCAGGCATCAAACAATCATCCAAACTACATAACTTTAGAAGCCTTCGAAGTTATAAAAAGCGTTATTGACATTTTTATTTTCCATTGTTTTATCGCCGCTTGTCGTGTGGATTATTTACGTCCCGATGACTTTATCCTGATGAAGTTTCACTTCGAGTTTAATCGAAATTGTAATTATAACTTGTCGAAGTTTCAGCGCGATGAATGGAATTGGTTTGCGTAGCTATAATAAATTTTTGTTCGTAGTTATTAGGCATGTGCATGGAGCAGTGATGGGCAGCGCAGGCAGAACTCCATAAGCAAGTGAAAAAATTTTGCACATGCTTATGGAGTTCTGCCAATGCTGCATATGCCTGGTATAGAGTATTTCCTAAAAGGAATGGAGTTACACACCAATTCATTGATAGAGAATTGTGGCGCGTCCAAAAGTTTACGTTTTTAACAGTGGAACATATGTATGCATCCACATTAGGATGGTCCTAAAATGCATTTGAAAAAGTAAAGTCAGAATTTGTAAGCTCTCACCCCATTGTATTGTTCTCTACCGAAAAAATATATCCTTATTTTTTACTTTGAAATCTAAAATTATTTAGAGGTCGATCGGAAAACTGTTTCTCTCAGGAGGTTACCAATAATAATGCCTAATTATTTATTTAACCATTTTTTCATATTAACTATACTTCATAGGTCCGCCAAGACCCACAGAAAATGCAAGAAAATGCAATGGGATGATAATTAAAAAAATCTTTAGTATTAAAAATTTTTGAAATAAACAATTGCGTATTGTCCTTGGATGTCTCCTAAAGAGAACGAGAGTTTTCAAATCCGAAAATATTGGTTTTCAATATATACATGGAAAACTTTGAGCGCTTTGAGCGACCTCTAAATTTTTTTGGATATTAAAATAAAAAATTGGGGTGTATTTTTTCGATATAGAACAATCTTAGGGGCAGGGAGCATTCAAAATACGAAAAATAGTTTTCTTGTCGATATAAAATACATGGGAAATTTTGAGTGACCTTTTCATTCATTTTTTACCACCGTAATATACATACATACTTATACGTGTATATACCAGGGCTGCAAACCGATTTTGAACCGAACCGGTTTTTGAAACGAACCTTCGGGCTTCGAACCGAAGCACGCACCGAATCGTTTTTATTTTGAAATGCCAAACATTGTTTTTACTACAATTGCAAGTATCTTCGAAAGTATTAGTCCTACATAAGTTGGTATATGGACCTTTTTTGTAGAATCTAAGTAAGCTAAGAAATTTTTTTTAGCACTTGAACTTTCGTGGACACACGGATTGTTTTTAGAGCATAATGAACCATATTTTTTGCTAGTACCAATTAAAATTCTAAAAAAGCGGATTTTCGGCCCACTCTATTGTACATATGAAGTCAAGGCCAAGTGTAAGGTTTTCAATTAAGCCAAGATTTTGAGGGTCAATACAAAATTGTGTGTATGCTGTTTTAATCTACATACTCGACTAGGCTCACCACTTTGTTGACTTTAAATAATTGTTTTGTTTTCTTCCATTGAAAGTATTCAAGGCGGGCCGCGATGCTGGCAACAGAGGAAGAGGTAGGTCTCCTCTGCGTTGGAAAGACCAGGTGGAGAAGGCTTGGCTTCACTCGGCATTTCCAATTGGCGTCAGTTGGCACAGAAGAGAAATTACTGTCAATTTAAATTCTTTTTCTCTCTCATTTTTAGTATTTTATGACGTAAGTTTGAGTGGGTCTGCTACAATTAGGGCCGTTTTCACCTTCTATGGTTAACTCGAATCCCCAGGTAAACATCATTACCGACTCCATGCATTAAACATTGTGCCGGTGACGATGTTTAACTTGGAATTAGTGTTAATCAGGGCTGGTTAAAGCGGTCCTAATTGTACCCTCGTTACACTCGTTATACAAGGCGGGATTATTTTAAGCCAGCGATTTTAAACTCTTATTTCATACTTAATTTTTTATTTTTAAACTGAGGTTTTCCCCAATAGCTGGAGCTAAAGACCTAACACGCGATTCTGTAAATATAACACTGTTTCCCATGCGACAGCGTCGAGTGTAGACATGTGCACGTAGCTGAAATATATGGTCAGTAATCCGGTCCGAAATTTTTTTATTTTTAAGGCATAAGCTGTGAGGAGACTGTGAAAAACGTAGGAGCCGATTCTTAAGGAAGCGAGTATATTAATCGTTGTCATCTAACTTAACTAACAGTAGGCTCAGAAAGTGCTGCGTGGACCAGGTCGGACCAAATGGGGAGAGTTGTTAGCTGAATAGACTTAGACGTCATGTGAAAAGTGGTGTCGCGTGGATTGCCTTCACATATGTTGTATATGCTGGGACGATTCTGTATAAGTTCGAAAGCAGCCTGATACAGAATCCAGATGCTAGTTATGCCAGAGTTAAGCAGGTGCCTCGAGGCAGCTGAAGCTTTTCGTATGCGATGGGTGGCGGTTAAACTACAAGTGTGAGAGTTTATAAAGATGGTGAATGCTAATTTTAACTGGTGGGCCCAACGACGGGTCCAGTAATTGTGCGATGAAAAAAATAGGTATTATTTTTTAGTGGTAGTCATGAAAAATTTGGAGCTTACTGTTAAACTCAAAAACTGCTGTGGACTGTTTGTACAGCAGTTGACTAAACAGAACAGGTAAACTGCATCTCAGACGGAATTGCGAGGCAAGGTGCGACCACCTTGATTTTTCCTAAGTAGTAATGAACGCATAGGTATGCCGTAGGTACTTACGTTTTTACTTTTACCTCAGACAAGCTAGTGAAAATACGGAGTCCAATGGAGATAGTCGTTGGTCTTGGTATGCAGTTACAATTGCCCGACTATACTCAATCCCCACTCTTGCGTCCTTGTTCGCGTACTCTGAGCAACGTGAGCAACATATGTGTGATATGCGATAACCAATCACCTTGGAACCTTGGATCACGACAGAGAGAGAGGGAGCTGTGGTGGGGCCACTCCGAGTTATTCGGTTTAAGGACTCACTAAAGTCTGCAGCGTCTGTTCACCAGCAGGTTCGGCTGCAAGCTGGCGTCTGTATTGGAGCAAGCGGCTCGCTACATAAACGTGTATTCTGTTGATAAACCACCCCCTCCTAGCAATGGGTTGTGCTTGGGTCTGTGACCCGCCCACTAAATACCCCTTCCAGTGAATAAAGAAAATACAACCTCGGATGAAATCCCCGTTTTCAATGCATGCACCTGGAATGTCCTTACCCGTTGCAGGGAAGGTGCCTCTGCCCGCGTGGTTGATGTCCTCGTAAGGACAAAAGCTGATATAACCGCCATCCAAGAAATGAGTTCGACGGGAAAGAAAGAAATGTTTAAGCCTTGCGACATTTATACAGCTGCCGTGAAGAGGAACGCAAATGCGGTGTTGGATCCTAACCGAGCTCCTAACCACAATACGCACCAAATCGAGGTTCTTCAACAAATTGCTAATTTGCGCCCACGCCTCGACGTAAGAGAAGGACGAATATGCAAAGAATATGTTTCATGAGCGCTTGGAGAACACATACCAGCGATACGTGGCCGCACGGTCGGAAAACTCAGCCTCCACGACAAAATGTCCGATAACGGACTGAGGCTGATCGATTTTGCGGCGGTCCGAAACATAGTAGTAAGTAGTACTAGATTCTAGCTTAAACAGAACCTTCAAGCTATATGGCTATCTCCAGATCGAAAAAGATAAACCAAATTGATCATGTTGTGACAGAGGGAAGGCACGCTTCCAGTGTTTTAGACGTACGTACACTCCGAGGTCCAAACATCGGCTCTGACCACCTTCTTGTTGCAGCCAAGATTCGCACCCGCCTCTGTGCAGCAAAAAAATGTGTGCCTCAAAATACAGAGAAAGACAGACAACGGACGACCTGTTCGTTAAGTACCATCGCCGAAGAAGTAGTCGGATTTCAGCGAGCTTCAAAGAACAACTGGTACGATGAGGAGTGTCAAGAAGCTGCAGAGTGAAAGATGTCATCTACAGGGCGACGTATGAAAACTACACTGGTGTAAGGCACGTCTCATGCCTGTGCTTTTATATGGCGCAGAAACTTGGGCAACTTCCGATGAGGAGGCTCTTAAGAGTATTCGAAAGAAAGATTTTGCGGAAGATTTATGGGCCTTTTCACAATGGCGACAGTGAGTACCGCCGAAAAAAAAAAACAATTTTGACCAAAAAAATAATAATTAGCTTTTTTCCATTTTGTCAGTGTAAAGTGAATACCAGTTTTTCCGATACAACAATTCATACAAAATAATCTAAATTCAATTAAAAACACTTTATGTCAAAATATTGACACTAAGCTCGTTGGATCTTATGGGGTGACAGCAAGGTCCACTGACCGCTAACAGTTCATACTCGTAGCATCCAAAACCTTCTCAGCAGCAATAAAGAATACAAACAACAAGAAAGACGACAAGAATAGGCTCTTGGGTAATCATGTAGACCACCACATACGGAGCAAACGGATTTGAATGTACAACACATTGAAAATGCCCCGCTTAGATGGCAACTACAAGATAAACAAGATAAATGTCTTTTTGATCATTGAAAAGTAACCGAAATCGGCTATATTACAATATAGGTACATATGTATATCCTTTAGCATTCAAAGGCTGCGGCGACCACTTTGCTAGAATTTATGCCGTTTTGTGGTTAATGATGGATATTGTGTTGAATGTTTGACAAATAGTCCTTTTGTCGGCCGCCAAGCACTTGCTTTAGACATTAGCAGGAGAAAGCAGTGAAAGTAGGTGTACATTTTCTAATTCAGTGTGGATGTAAAATTTACATTTACCATGAAAACTGCACAATTCGAATGGTGCATCATCAATAAAACTGAAAATTCGATGACACCAAAGTGACTCTGACAGGCTGGCAGCAGACATAAAACCACAAATAGACAAAACAGTGTGAGGAAATCGACTCCTCTATTTGCGGTGCTGTATTGGTGCTATTAGTGTATTGTGGACAAGTGATCTTCACACGCAACTGGAAAGTAGTCACATTGAAGGTGAAGCAGGTAAGTTCAAAGGGCAAATATACATACATACATATCAACATATTTTAGCCATGTAATGACATTTGGACACTTTAGCGTAATATTAATCATTCGCTACTCAGAGACCTCACGCCAAAGGAATCTCAGGGTACGTAGGCTGCAATAAGTAGCTACTTTTTGTCAGTTTGCAAGTAGATGAAAATGGAACTTAGTCAGAGGGAATTTTCAAATGTAACCTTAAATTAGTGAATAACACTATATGTACGTATATATACACTAGGCGACAAATGAAAGTGTACACCTTGTTCTAATATAGTATTCCCAATTATTTTCATGAACAAATTTTTGCATTAATTATTTGTGAAAATATAGATCACTTTATAATATAAACCATATAAAACACAAATATAAAGTTTACAAAATTCCAAAAAAAAAAATATCAAAATTTTGATTTTTTTTTATATACACAACAAGTGAAATTTATAAAAACAGGCGTGGTTTTTTGAAATTTTGTTGCTAACACTGTCCCGCATTTTATTTCATAAGAAATTCATGCTTATATGGAAAAAAGTGCAAAATCCGTCACCAAAATTCTCAAAAATCAATTTTTTAGCCGTTTAAAACTTCGTTAGACTAAAATTGAATGGGGTACGAAATTGCATAATTTTCTAGAACTTCTGAAGAAAAAATTGAAAATTTTGAAATTTTTTAGAATTTTTGTGAATTTTATATAGCGGGAAACTTTGACTTAAATAATTAATGTAAAAAAATTTGAATGAAAATAATTGTGAATATTATCTATATTAGAACAAGGTGTGCACTTTCATTTGTCGCCTAGTGTATGTTACAAATACATACATATGTATGTGTACTAAAAGTAAGCACAACCAGTCCGAAATATAACATTTTTGTACTTAACATACAAAACTTAAAAAATTGCTAAAGACTGGTTTACTTTCGAGTAACAATTCGTTTTTGTTGAATAATTCTATACATTTTGTTACTAGGCTTTCGTTTTAAATTTGAAAGCATTCCCCTCTACTTATGTATGTATGTATTTTTTATACATAATTACAATGTTTGTTTCTCATCAAGCGGTTCGATGACAGTTGCAGTAATCAATTAGACACATTGCGAATACGAATATGAATTTTGTTAACGCCCATAATCGATTTGACATGTGAACTTTTGCAGCAATTTGCACCACTCAAGCGACAGGCCGAGTATGTGACCGTAATTGCGGTTAAGCCAGTAGTAGTGTGTCGAGTGGTTGCCACTAGCGAAATTTTTCTGGAAAACATAAAAAGTGTGTATTATGTACATATGTACCTGCCAGTTTGTTCTTAGCGTTTCGTAAACAAAATATTTTATTTAACAAATATCTTATTAATTTGGGTGTTTTAATAAGGAACTTATATATCGATTTATGCAACTTATAACCCCTGTATGGAATTGGTAAGATTTTTACCCTTGTTTGTTTGGTATGTTTAAATCAGTGAGGATCTCCCGTGGGATCTGTTTCGGGCGTGTCCATTTTAAGTGAGTTTTGATTACATTTAGACAGAAAATACATACCTACATACATACGCGCATAGAGTAAAAAGCTCTGTCTGACTGTTACTGGTTTAGAACAGTCACGACCAAAGCGAATCCCGCCTGATTAAAAGCTTTCATTATCTTTCACTGATTTAGAACCAGTCTTTGTAAAACACCCGCCAAATATTAATTGCGTTCCAGATACTTCACGATTTGCAGGTTTTTACAGGAAACCGTTCCAGGTGACCACCTTACATAAGGTTTATTAATGGAAAAAACAGCTTTTCCCGCAAATCCTGTAAATCGTGAAGCGTCTGGAACGCAACTATTAATTCTTTACTGCATCACAGGGATGCTTTTAACTGACATCAAAATTAACTCTGTGGTTTTGAATGCGCCACATTGGCAACGCATGCATTGCCGTCAGTGTTGCCAGGTATGGGCCTTTCCGCCCAGAATTGGTCGCATAAATTTACTTTGGTCGGTTGAACGGCTAAAAGAAATTTTGGCCGGTTTTGTGATTACTTTGTATGTGTAGCGCATTTTCTTCCATACATTCGACAATTTTTTTTTTGTATGGAGGAAGATAACAGCACCATCCGCCAAAAAAAAAAAAATATCAAAAATCAACGCGAATTCTTCGCCACTTAAAACTTGCACTTGCTTCAACTAGAATTTAATGGTCTATAGAAATGCATACTTAGAATATTTCCAGAAATTCTTAATAAAAAGTTTGTTGTTGTAAAATTGTGTTGATAAATTTCTTATTTTTCAACGAAGTTTGAAATTTAAGCTTATAAGGTTTTTGTTGGATAATGAGCTGAGTTTTTACATAAAATTATAAACATTAAAGAAACAAAAGAAAAATAGCCAAAACTGGTCAACATGTTGTGCCCCTATTATTTTTCAAATGAATGTAAATTTATAATAAAAAAAACCAAAGCTCTGTACCTTTATACATATTAGCTTGCCCTCGTATAAATCTGATATACGTTTATGAAACACAGCGCAAACACGATACAGACAATTTTCTAATACGGTATTCCCACTACAGCTTCATTCGTAATGCGCTCACTCACTCAAAATTGGCTAACCAATGATGGACCGAATTACTTAATTCGCCATACAAATTTTTTTTTAAAGAGAATTACTTAATTAAGGAATCATTGTGGTCCCAAATTTTTATGGGAAATTCCTTGAACACAGCTGTCAAAGCAAGACAGAATAGAAAAAAATCAAAGCAAAGCGAGAGAAAATGATGGAAAAAACAACGATGAACTGTCAAATCGAATTAGGAATATGCCGTGTACACAAGACAATTCCTGAAATTAATTGGAGATCGAACAACTTAATTAGCAGTGCTCGTGGCAACTTACAGTAAAGAGAGCATTAAGTGATTTATGTGGAACAAAAAAAGTGTATCCAAGTTGAAGTTTTGGACACAAATTAACTAATTAGTCCAGCATCAGTTTGGCCAAATTTACATGCGAGTATGATTACAGTTACTGTAAGGATTATAAACTGTGAATTTTTAATAATGAAATTTTTAGCCTTTGAAAGAAATTGTTAATTATGCAATTTATTTAAAAGGAAGTTTGTACTTTTCATTTGGGCGGTTATCATTGGTTTTGGTCGGAACTTTGGGTGGAAACAAATTTTTCTAGTGGCAACTCTGATTGCCGCAACTGATAGAAATCACCCAACTCTCTCCTCTTGAAAAAAACCAGCTGATTTTTGGGCATTCAAATTGAGCCGTTTTGTCATTGTTTGTCAAATCAGGCCTGTATGGCGGATGGCCCAAGAATTATGCTTTTTGAATGCCTAACAGCGTTTTTGTTTGAGCTGATGTGTAACAGCTTGAATTGCCGTGCTGTAGAATGACTCGTCTTCTGCGATTGGTTTCCTTCAGCACTTAAGCAGCTAGCCTCGTATTAGTTTATTTGATCCTATTAATTCAAAATAGCAGTGTGGAAATGATAGTTTTGTAATCGCATTGACGTTATTGAACGTTTATGATTCGTAGTAACTTAACTTACCTAACCATATTGATGCAGAGTTGAGATATTTCGTCGGACTTTCTTTATTGAATTTTGGCCTGTACAAACATTTTACAGTAAAATAACGAACATTTGACGTTGTCGAATAAATCATATACATAAGTTCATTCAAAACAACATATGATAATTTTATAGTTTCTCTTCTCGGATCAAAGCAAAACGAAATATAATAACTTTAAAAAAGTTATTTGTCAAGAGAGATTAAGTGTGTATTTTTCATAGACGTCGATTTTTTGATGCAGATCGATTCATTATACCTAGATCAATAGAATTTCATCAAAATTGCCATACCAGAAAAACACTGAGTTATATTTTATTTTTGGACAATATTCCCACGGATTTATGGCTTTTGAAATCAGAAAATGTGGCTACACTAGTACATGGTGGCTGGTCACCATCACCAATACGAATACCCTACCAACAGCAGCTACAACATTATGAATAATTGCGCGAATAAATACAGCAATGATGTTGCAATAAAAGGGGCGTGACTGCACAAAAGAAAAGTGGCAATTGAAACAAAAAAAAATATTAAATTGCAGTGAATCCGACAATCAATAAAAATAAAGAAACAACATTAAGTGAGCATAAAAAGCATTTAAAACAGTAATGTGATTTTCTACTACCGCATTTCACCTTTTGGTTTTTGTTTTTAACCGCAACTTTGTGCTCCATGGTTTTTACGAGTATGTATCTTCATAATAATGTACTTGTCTTTTTGCACCTTTTTCTATTGCGGCTTAGCTAGACGATGGCCGCTCACAAGCAATGGCAATTAACGGAACTTGCGCGGTAATACTAACCAAAGAGAGGGTTAGACGCAGGACGAGCGAGTTTTTTTCGAGCTGCTACGGTGGCATGGTGTGATGTCGCGGTTGATGGTCGCGACTAGCTGATGGCTACCTGAATTGCGCATAACAATTAAAGAAATTGTTATTAAATTACCATTCGAATGTGAAGTGGGCATACTATATGTATGCGCACCTAGGTACGCATTAGGTAAATGTGTACATATGTACATATGTATATATGTACATACACAAATACGTCCACCCTATGCGATTGCTGTGTTTGATGCAAATTTTCTTTTTTGACAACAAAGTTGGTGCAATTGTTGTTGTTTCGTAATTAAATGAACGCTTTCTTTTTTACTTTTTCTTGCTCAATGACAAAAACAAAAATGAGTTAAAATTAAAAAAAAAAAAGTTTAGAAAAATTACAGACTCTTTGCTTATTTTTACGCTGTGATTAGCTCGGCGTGAGAAAATTTTATACATTTTACCGATTCAAATTTTTTTTACTAAATCGGATGTTATTTAACATGTAAAAAACTGGATATTATCTAGTGCTTTTCGTTAATTAGCTTTTAAACTTTCAACAACCGGTCAAAATTATTTGGTGTGTGTTTTTTTTCCCTAAGTAATGAAATAAATCACAGAACTTAATCAGAGCCTCAGAATGGGATTTTGGAACAGCTATGCGAGGGAAAAAAAGCAATTCGCTATTTTTTTCGAAATTTCTAACTTTCAACATGACGCACAATGGGCCATATGACGACATTAGCCGGAAAAAAATCGATGTGGAATTTTGATGTTTGGATAATTGCAACTTGTTAAGAAATGTCCAATTACATAGAAAAAATTATCCTTTTGAGTTTTAAAGCCCATTTAAGTAGTTTTTTTGTGGGTCAAATTTGATGTTTTGAACCTTTGTTTTCTAAAAATTACAAAAATCAAGTAGACATTTTTAAAATGTGGTTGTTGTTTATCACAGTGGAGTGCCAGAACGCTTAAAAGAATGCATTTGGCATAGAAAGCGATGCTCTTTTTTATGAAATAAAAACAATTAGTATGTGATGAGGGACGTAGCTAGAGTAATGTGTAAAAATTAGGAGTGTTTTCGTCAAAAAATATGAACAAAGTCGAACTTTTTGGACAATCTAAACACTGTATTATCATGTATTTTTCTTAAAAATTTTTTATGAAGCTCTTCATGATATCTTCTTTTAGATACTACTTAAGCCAGACTGTGCACGACCTTGCAACAATGTCAAATTGCATAACATATCAAGCAGAGTCTTTACGAAAAAATTGTCATAGTTACCCAAATTCCACACTCCGACAGTGATATTTCGCAGACATAACTCACAAAATATATATAAAAAACAAATATGTAGCTATAAGTTATATATTCATTAAAAATAGTTTAATATAATAAACAATTTTACATTCAAACTAGAAATAGTTTTTTTTGCGGTGTAAAGCTTTAAAATTAATTAAAACTGTAAATACGTTTTTCGATTATATTGTTCTCAGAGCCCTTGGGAAGGTTAAAAACTATATTTCCAACATCTACATAAACTCCTCAGAATCGGTAGAATTTAAGAAAGTACCTCGAAGGTGTTCACACGGGTTTTGCCAGAACTGGGCCAAAAATTAATATCTTTGCATCACACGTTTGGATACCAAGCAGTGTTGCCATCTTGATTTTCAAAAAGCACCAAAAACTTGGAAAAAAAAGCGTTTTACCACACTAAAAGCACCAAATTTTTTTTAATCAAGGAATGCCTTTTTCATAACATAATACAGAAGTACTGCACATTAAAGCTGGTATATCTCGAGAATGAAAAATCGAATCGCATCAATCGAACTAATTAGAAATGAGCAAATATTTTGACGTTTTCAATATATAACCTCAAATATCGCTAAAAACCGTGTTTTTGGCACTTTGAGGATAGGATATCTCAAAATTCTAGTGCTAGAGCAATTGTGAGGCCAGATTTGGATTCAGCACCCAGAAACGATGTGTTTTACTCAGGTGGTAAAAAAAACAAAATTTGTACAAATAATTAGAAAAGAAAAAAAGAAATACTTAACTTACTTGCGTACTAGCATTTTCAACGCGAATAGAATTTAACAAGGTGGGTTTGCAACTTCAGCTTTTTATCAATCGTGGTTGTAGTTTAGTCCATTTAAATTTGTAGATTCTTGTAAATTGAGTGCTGCCATAGCCTTAAATATTTCAAATTATTTTAGGTTTTAACTATCTCGAAGTAATTTTAGTTCAGAAAAAAGCACTAAAAAAGGCACCAGGCACTAAATAATTTTTTTTTTTGGCGTTTTAATTTTCAAAAAGCACCAAGTTGGCAACTATAATACCAAGTATTCAAAAGATGAAGCAAATGTGACCATAAATAGTATTCTTTAGGATAGCTTTCAATCCCTGAGGTCCCCATCGGAAGAAAAATCCTTCTATAAACCTTTCCACAAAATAACAATCATTCAAAGCGATTTTGAAATTTGGGGGAAAATTCTTCCCAATTGAATGATTCTTGCCATTTTCTGACTTGTAGATGTAGGTGTATCCATGATAAAAACATAACAAGGTAAAACCATACCGTTAAGTGCTGTACTGTTATGCTAGAATTGAATGGGCTACAAAATTGCGTACTTTCTAAGAAATCTTATTAAAAAGCTCGAAACTTTTACGAAAGTTTGATTTTTTTTTTAATATTGCACAAAGTTTGAAACTTGAATGTACTTGGTTTTTGTTAAAGAACGAATGACCCCGACTTATGTAGCTGAACTCCTCGATCGAATAAATACTATTTTTTTGTTTTTATAAAGAAATCATTAATTCTCTTAATAATACGCTTTGAAAGCGAAAAAGAAATACAAATCAAAGTTTCTGAAAGAAATTAGTTTCAAAGCATAAACATTTTTTAATTGAAGGTGATATGATATTTTAAATAAAATGACCCGAAGCGTAGTCAAAATAAAGTCGATTCTAAAGTTAAAATCAGCTTTATGACATAAGTTTCAGTGGGTTATCTGTCAAAAAAAGCTGCTTTTAACTTTAGAGTCGACTTTATTTTAACTATAACTATGGGTCACTGTGTTTTTTTTGTGAATGAATTCATTTAAAGAGCCTTTACTTAAATTCCTGATTTTAGTTCCGTGAACAATTTTAATAAGTTACAAAATTTAATCAAAAAGCAATAATAATTGAGAAAACTTGTTAATATGTGGTGCGGCTATAATTTTTTCCCCCCGACCACTTTACTTTTTGAAAAGAGCAGTTTTGTCAACTACAAACATCCAAACAAACGCAACACAAAGGAAATGTAGGGCGGCATCTGACGACGAATAGATGAGATAAATGAAAGCTCTCTCCGCGCGCCATCTACGGGTGCTATCGATTGCCAAACTTGCATTCAGCATCTTTGTTATGCACGTGCACCAACACAATCGTATTGAGCAGAAAACAGTCATGGCGAAGGTGAAAGATAACAACGAAAGCCATAGCTAAGAGAAAATGGTATAAATCGGCTAATGTGGTGAATATAAAATGCCGGTAAAACATATGTTTTTGATATATGTATATGTGTTTGTATGCATGTATAATGAATTGCTTTGTGATACAATGTTGCCTACGCATTAACTTTTCAGCCAAGCAAGCTGTCGGCTTGGGAATTGATGAAACTAAGTTTTTCTGAAAGTCTGGAATGTATAATTACTCAGTTTTCCCAGGTTGGCGATTTTAAGCGTTTTTCTTTAGGTGAAGTTGGTGGTCGCAGAGCAGTTTTCAAAACAATTAAAATTGATTTAAATGCATATCGTCGGAATATATTTTATTTTTATTTTTTATTTTTTTTATGTATGTTACCGCATAACTTTGGACCACGTCAACCTATTTCGATAATTCTTTTTGCATCGGAAAGGTACGAATCTGGTTAAGATCCGACCAGTGGATCATGAGATATATATATATCTATATATTTTTATACAAGATTTGAAGTCGGTTTTTTTTTGCTAAAAATTACTTGTCGAAATTCAATGTCAAAATTATGAAATGGGGCCTTTTGCATTGCAGTTGACGATACGTATGTATGTACTCAAGTATATTATTGAGATTATTTACATATGTGGTTTTCATTGCCATATTTGTGATTACGTTTTATAATTTTTTATCTTTAATCGTGATATACTTATCTCTTATTTCTAATCATTAAACAGATTTTATCATTTTCGTAATTATTTTTTATTTAATATTGCTCATAAGCGTTAAATGGCAATAAGTAGCTTGCAAAATTTGTATTCGCTTGCGTATTATTTTTCTGTGTATGTACATATGTCTTCTTTCGAAATGTTAATTTCAACAAGAAACGCTGACGACTCAGCTACAGTTAATGTCATTTGCATTTAATTATTTCGCATTTTTTGCATTTATCGACGTCCCTCCTGCTGCCCTACTGGCGATGGCCAAACAATACATACATACATATATATACATATGTATGTATGTATGTAGTACATACAGTGGTATAGCCCCAATATATTTGGACAAGTTTTAACACGTTTTTTTTTTAATTTAGGTTTTTTTATATAAATATGGTAGTATGTAAGTCCATGTCTCAAACTCAGTGTAATCTTAAATTCAACAAACTTTCGTAAAACTGTCGAGCTTTTTAATTGAATCCGTGAGTTCGACAACCGTACAAGATCAAAAGCAGTTTTTCGATGCTTATATGAAAAACAGTACAAGTGGCCGACTTTGCCTCCCATTTCACCGTACTCGACTATAAGCCGTAAACGTAGCACAGCTGAATGAACCGTAAAATGGGGAGAAAAGCCATACAAGTCGGTGGCTTGTACTGTTTTTGATCACAATAACGAAAAACAGATTTTTTACTTTTTAGTCTGGTGCATATTTTTAGGCGCAGTAATAACAATGCGATTTTTAAATATTTAACTACTTCCGGCGAAGAGACATCTACCTCTAGTGTTGCTAATTGTATGTTCTTTGATATGATATCTACCGACGAGGTTGATGTCTAGATTGGGTTTTCTAGAAACTTTTATTATAGCAAAGGTGTCTGGACAAACAAGAAAGCGAGTTGATAAAAGCGTGGTAATAATAAAAAGCGTTCGACAGTTGCGATATAAACTCTGTTTTACTTGAATAGGCACATTATTTTTCATTAAAATCCGGGCTTATACATATCTTTACTTTTGGGCATCGAAGAAGCCGCATTTTGAACGCATTTTGAAGAATGATATATTTTAAAGAAGTGGTGATGGCGGGTGGCGATGATAAAACAAAAACTATTCACCGATAGCCTAATGGTGAGACACGCAATGGCCACAGGCATCGAACTATGTTTTATTTTGAAAACGAGGGACAAATTCAAATATTTCGAGAACGAGATGAGATAAAAAAAATTAAAGGTATTTTAAAGCTTTTGGGATGACCTTAAAAGAACATTAAAAAATAAAAGATTTTCAAATTTCTGCTAATGCGTTTTTGGGTTTTGCGATCATGGAAATGGATTCTGTGACGCATGAACAGCAATAATTTGTGTATATGTAAAACTTTTTAAAAAGTTCATGCTATACTGGTTTCAGGTAAAACAAAAAAATGGATAACCTACTATTTTTGAAGGCCCTTTTAAAAATCAAGCTAATTCTTATATCCAGCGTAACTATTTTTCCTGAAATCTCCAACTCAAAAGCTATTGGATTTTGTCCTTTTTTTCCCAAAATAGAACACTGAGCGCCGACTGTGTTTGTTTTTTATATCGCTTTTTATCAAATTACGCGAAAAAATATGTACATACATATATTTGTTTGACTTACTTGAATAGGCACAGTGGCTTTAACATAAGGAAAGGGTTTTTGGAACTAACAAAACTAAGTTATATAGCTGAAGAAATAATATCTTTAAAGACATTTTTATCAAAGTTGATAAATACTACATTTGACCAGTTTTGTTACCCAAATACTGCCACGACCACAGGCAAAAATATTGGCTACAATTTGTCTTTTTGTTTGTCATATATACGTTTTCTCGGTGCACTTGCACAACATTCGCATTCGGAAAAGCTCCGCATTGATTATTGTGCATGCGAATGTTAAAATTGATGCGAATGCGAATATTCGCACCAACCTTACTAGGTACATACATATTTTTGTATTTATCAATGTGCATAAACACGAGTATGATGCACATCGCACATTCATACCACATGCTCATAAGTGCTAGATGATCAAAAGACAATAACGTAAATCAAATTCCACCAAATAAACAAAAATGTGTAGTACGTTAAATAATATAATAAATGAAAATATGCACGTATATACATAAGTACATATTATTAATTATTTTTAAATAAAATCCGTGTTATCAATTAATGCGAGCGTGAGCAATCGAGTAGTAATGAAAAGTGATTTTTTACGGCGTATTGATAAGGTACTGATTGCAAACAACAACATTTGCAAAATGCTGAAACGATGAAGTAATATCAAATTAGGGTGTGAAATGAAATAGGGCTATATACAATCTATTTTTTATACAGTTGTGCTCATAAGAGTGTGGCTAATCAAAATCATTAAAGGTATTTTCTGGCTTGCTCTGCTTGTACGGGATAAGAACTGATTATTTTCTAATTTGAAATTACTGAATGCAAGATACCTTTAAATATAGAAAGATAAACGCATTATTTTTTGTGAAGCTTTTTGAGCAGGCTAAGCAATGAAGGCAAAATATGCTAGACTATAGACCACTTAGTTAATGCTCGACAAGTTTGAATCTGACAATTCAAATTTAATTTTAAAACGAAAAGCCCAAGGAGGATATGGAACACGTTGCACAGTGTACGATTTGGGAGTGTCTATGTAGGAGATCGTAAAGCTGCGTACTCAAAAAAAATTAGATGTACTATGCAATTTAAAAAATTAGCATCTAAAAGAGTTTTAGTCAACTTTTGACTTGTATGACTGCCCAACAATTTGAATTTCTCGGTTGAAAATCTACAAGAAAAGTCCATAAAACCAAAAACCAAAATTTGTTTGTTGGAGCAGAGTATACATTATTTTTGGAAAGTTCATCTTATAACGAAATTTTTTGGGGCTTCAATATAATGATTATATAATGCCATTATTTTTCACTTGCAGGCCATTTTGTCAACTTTCGAACTCATATTTTCGCATATTTTTATTTTAGAGATTTTTAGAGATTTACGATTTTGTCCATCGACACACCAAAATCGTACCCTGTGCGTCGTCGCTATATAAAAACTTTCTAATGGTTTTAGTAACTAGCCCATTAAGAGGTATCGAGGCTTGGCATAAACTTATCAATACTATATCATATACCAAAGTACACGAATCGCAGCAGCAACAAATCTAACAACCAAAAGAAATATTTAGCAAATTTCTAAATAAGAAGAAATTTATTTAAATCCTAGCAAATGAGATACAGAAGATTGATCTAATTCTTAATTTTATTGTTTTTTTTTTTTAATTTTTTACACATAGTGAACTCGTGTTATTTTGAACAAAATCATTTCCCAATTTTACTGAACTAAAAATTACTTTCTTAAACAATTTTTTGTTATGCACTTGAGTTTCCAGCTGGTAGGTATGCATGATTCAACGGCGATACTGTTTTTTGAACACAACTGTATTTATCATAAATTAATAAAGACAATTAATAAAGAACTGTTTATTTCTGTCAGGTAGAGATAACAGTTTTAACTTAATATGGTCAGTGGTGCATTCATATGCATTTGCATACATATGTACATTAGGGTGGTCTAAAAGTACACAGGAAAATAAACTTTTTCGAATTTTCCGGCAGCCGCAAAGCAACAACAAGTTCGGCTATTTATTAGTGTTGCCAGTTTTTTTTAACCATACGGAACAAATGCATAATTTGTCCCAAAAATACGGATTTTACAAAAATTTAACGGGACAAATGAGAAATAAAGGATTTGCTTTAAAAGCCCAACTACGAACCATATATTAACAAAGGTGACCCATTTCAACGAAGTAATGCTCAGATTAGTTATAAGATTATGATAAATTTCGTTTATTTCATGGCAACACTTTTTAATTTATACACAAATATGTATGTACGTAGACATATAACTGAGAAAATAATAAAAACAAAGTATAAGATACAGTTGCGACCAAATTAATACCAGCAAAATTCAAAACGATGCTGTTGACAACTTATCTTTATTTATTTATCTATACTAATATATGTTTTGAAAGCCGTTTTTTTGTGTTCGCAAAGCTCGAGAACAGCTAAACCCATTTTTTTGAAATTTTGTACATCAGCCGTACACGTCCCAAGGATGGTTATAGGCTAAAAAAAATTCGATATATAAAGGGGGTATGGCACCTCGCATATAAACAGAATTTTCCTTACTGCATATCCCTGGAAGTGTTGATGGTAGAGTTCTGGAACTTGGTATGGAGATATACGAAATAAATCGCATACTGTTGAAGAAAAATTTTAGCTATTGAAAAAGGGGGCGTGGCACCTCCCATACGCAAACCGAATTTTTCATACTACATATCTCTGGAAGGGTTAATGGTAGAGTACTGGATCTTGGTAGGGAGATATGTGAAATCAATCGCATACTCTTGGAGAAAAATTGGCGATATGGTAAAAGGGGGTATGGTACCTCCCTTACAAACAGAATTTTTATACTGCATATATCTGGAAGTGTTCATGGTACAGTACTGGAAATTCATATGGAGGAAAATGGGGCTATTTGAACAGGGGGCGACTTTTAGCTATCTTTTGAATGTATTTATAATTCTTCCGTAGGTGTGTTTGTGAGGGATTCCTCCAAAATGGGTGTCCGGATTTTGACGAAATTTTTTGTGTGTGTTGGGTGGTTCTCTGGATGGTTTAGTTTCACAACTTAACCCGCCAGTTGGCGCTATAGTTGAGTTATTACAAAAAATCTTATTTATTATCCGATTTAGCTAATATTTAAAATATGTATTTGTAACGGTAAGAGCAATACTATTTCAAAAAAGAGCTGCCAGGTGGCGCTTGAGTCGAGTTATTACTAAAAATAGCCAAGTGAGAAAAGGGGCCGTGAAGGTCAGATTAGATCGACCTGTTGCACCATTGAGTATATCGAACGCTCCTGCGTTGCAATTGGCCCAATGGATGTGATTTTCCAATATTATTATGCGTTTAAGCTTTTAAGGTATTTCGTCTGAAATAAGTATATGTATAAATGTATATTGCATTTCTCTAAGACAATGATACGCACCCATTTTGAAATTGCCACCAAATATACTATAAAGCTTCTAGGATAGATTAACTATAGAGCCGGATCATTGTTGCCGCCGGGGAGTGAAGAGAAAACGTTCTTCAAATATATTACATTTTACGATGAACCGTGCTATGAAATGCTGTGCAATTGGAGAATTTCAAGAACTTCTTCAAGGCCATAACACTTTCGTTAGGGCATTTAAAGCGACAAATGACCACCAAACCATAATTTTAGCAGATGAATGTGCCAATGAAAATGGTTAACGTGAATTGATGGTGAAAATGTTGGTTGGTAAATAAAGTTCCTGTAAATTTTTAAGCCCTTTTTGCATTCTGTGTACTCTTGTAACCGGTAAATTTTGTTACTATAGCTTGTAACAAAGTATTGCCCCGTGAAATATGCAATGCCAGAATTTCCACAATTCTTCATAGCTGAATTGCTGCGTTACCAACTAACCTAGAATCGCGGTGACAAGAACTGTTAACATTTTTTCGTAATACAATTTTCCGGTGACAAAATCTTCGGTAACGTGCAGAATTAACCTGTGAGCATGCAGTTTTTTGTAGCCCAAATTTAGTATAATAAACTGCAAGTTTCAAGTCGCTAAAAATTACCGTTTTTTTTTTTAAAGAAAATTTTTTGCCGAGGCTGCGCGCTTTTTCTTCCATAAAAAAATTAATTTGATTCATGCGTTGTATGGAAGAAAATGCGCACACCCTCAACAAAAAGAGTTCTAAAAAATCAGCGTCAATTTTTAGCAACTTGAAACTTGCACTTTATTATACTACCCTCCGGCAGGATTAATGTTAAATTCATGGAGGCAGCAACATTCTTCTTCTTTCGACATGCAAAGGTTTAATAAATTGTATTTCCGCCTTAACAAAGCTTCTTATATAACCCATCTGTGATTCGAAGGCAAGCTCGCCTAATAAGATAAAAAAAAATCTACAAAATAAAATAGTATCAGTATAGTAGTTCGAGAAGATAAAAATCTCGAGACATCGAGACAGCAATCAAACGAATTGAAAAAATTAAAATCATAAAATGGCATTTAAATAG
>NW_016159307.1:90170-90288 GCF_001687245.7 Rhagoletis zephyria | reverse complement strand
TCCGGAAAATTTTACTAGGGGTCTTCTCAGGCAAAAGCTTCATGCTACTGACGTAAAAGCCTGTAAAAATTTAAAATAAAAAATCAACAATGAAACTGGTTCTTTTATAAAAAAAAAT
>NW_016159307.1:89066-90032 GCF_001687245.7 Rhagoletis zephyria | reverse complement strand
GAAATTAAAGGTAAAGATATATATATTAAAATTTCTTGGGAAATATTTTCGTAGAACATTTTAACCCATTATCTCCCGCCCAAAACGGTAATATTTGACCCTTACCTCAAGAAATCTCGCAAAAAGCAAATTTAGGAGATCGTTTATGGATTGATATATTCTAAAAAATGATCCGGAAAATTTTACTAGGGGTCTTCTCAGGCAAAAGCTTCATGCTACTGACGTAAAAGCCTGTAAAAATTTAAAATAAAAAATCAACAATGAAACTGGTTCTTTTATAAAAAAAAATTTAAATTTAGTTTGGAATAACAGTTCCTTCTTGGCACAGATTTTTTGTTTTATGCATCAGATCGAAAAACATGTATTTTTTTCCTTGAATCCCTAAGACAAATGGAGTGCCACACACCGTGATGGCAAATTTAGAATTTAGAAAAAAATTGAAGAGTTAATTTTTTGGATGAAATTCGATTTTTTCTGGAAAAATTCGATTTTATCCGAATTTTAGCAACACAAAGTTCGATTTCAAAAATTCGCCATTTTGGAGCTAAAATTCGATTAAAATTCGAATATCGAAGCTTCGAATATCGAATTTACCCATCCCTAATTGACACCGCCAACAAACACACGCGAGTTACTTCGCTTTCTGGGCGTAGCGTCATGGTATCGGCGATTTGTTCCAGATTTTTCGCACATTGCACACCATCTGACGTCATTACTGAAGAAAGGAAGCCGATGGAAATGGGGCAATGAGCAGCAGACGGCCTTTGAAAAATTAAGGCGCGCACTAACGGAAGCACCGGGTTTAGCCTGTCCAGATTTTTCCCAGCATTTCACGCTACAAACCAACGCCAGCGACGGCGCGGAGCGAGTCATAGCCTACGCTAGTCGACGGCTGAACAAGGCAGAGCAAAACTACTCGGCGACTGAAAAGGAGTGTCTGGCCATTGTGTGGGCTATACGGAAAAT
>NW_016159307.1:77012-82567 GCF_001687245.7 Rhagoletis zephyria | reverse complement strand
AAAAAAATCAAAAGGCCGGACAGCAACGTTGGAGGGCCAAATATCCGATGACAGAATTTTTGAGTAGTCAGATTCTGAAACTCCAAGCTTGAAATTAATGTGCTTAATAGTTTCCAAATCAGAATCCTTTTTGACCAGTTTATAGCATACAATTGTCTTCTTATCGATAGCTGCATATTTAGCCACATAGCCAATGATGTCATCAGTCCTTTCAGTAGGCAAAAACGATGATAAGTGCAGCCATTTCCGGCGAACAACAACTCCCAGCTCCGAGTTCTCATTTGACCCAAATACACACCGCCTATGTCTCTTATGAGCACGCTTTTTATCCATAGCGGACCATTGTGCATTATTTGCTTGCGCATTGTTAGTTGCGTTTTGCGCTTGTGCTTGTGTTCCAGTGAAGAGGTACAAAAGAACGCGAAGCATTTTCAACAGTTCTATGATATAGAAATTGGCAGTGAACTCATTCTTTGGTACAATTTATGGAAAAAAAAGAACTAGTCCGAAGAATATTCGAAGGATGTTGAAGTTGTAGATCTATTCAAAGAAGCAAATGAATTTCTAGCAGCGATAAATAAGTGTATTTCTATTTTGAGTGCTTTTCCATGCACAACTGCGACTGTGTAGTGATCATTTAGTACACTTCGTAGAGTAAAAACCTGGCTCAGAAGCACAACAGGAGAAGAAAAGCTTTCAGGGCTATGCCTCATGAGCGTCCATAGAAAACTCGTTACCAAAAACCGCGAGATGATTCAGGAGAAAATAATCGAAAAAAATATATAAAAAAAATTAACAACTATATTTCATTTTGCCACCCCTTAAATCAGATTCTGGCTACGCCCTTGCTTTAAAGTATGTAAAATAACGTTACCATTTAAGGGCTAAAGGCCCGAAATGAAGGTATTTTCCTTCCCTGCGAAGGTCGACTTAAAAATGTGAACTTAAATTCGTACACCAGCTGGGCTTAAATATAAGTCATATTGGACTCTTTTTGAGGCTCTCAGAAGACTCGTATTGGCCTCGAAAAATTGCTATTTCGGACTCATATATTCTGAGCGCCCAGAATATGTTTGCGGTCGAACCATCAACTTTTTGAGAAATTCTACTAGGAAAGTGTTTCACGGGATCGCTAGTCTAGCGTTCTATAATGTTTTCTGATGATTTTCTTTACATTTGCTCTAACTTTCTCTAGGCGGAGCTGCGCTTCATGCCCTTTCCAACGGCTGGAACAGCGACAGTGCGCGGGAAACAACAAGTTGCACAACGCGACAACAACAACACCAGCAGCGACAACGGTTGCACAGCCAGCAACAACATTCTCAGCAGTGACCACATGCAACAACAACAGCGACGGTTTCCACAGCATCAGCCGCACCGGCGGCCACAACCGCCTCTATAACAACTGCATAGCAGCGGTCATAACCCGCGAAGGCAACAAGACCGCAAAGCATAGGTCACAACGCGTGAAAGCAAAACCGCGCCAGCAACAACAACCGCCACAGCAGCGGAAACAACGTGCGCAAGCAACAACAGTCACCACAGCAGTGGGTGCAACACGCGCGACGGCAAACACAAAACGTGCAAAATCAACAGCGCGCGACTACAGCAACGACAACTGCTGCAGCAACGGCCACCACAGGAGCGACAACAACGCTGCCATAACAGCGGCTATTGCAACGACGACAGCAACAACACGCGAAAGCAACACTGCGCCAGCAAAGCAGAGGGTGCAACACGCGTGACAGAAGAACAAAACGCGCAAACAACAGCGTGCGATAGCAACAACAACGCGCGACTACAGCAACGACAACCGCCATAGCAGCGGCTATTGCAATGACGACAACAACGGCTGCTGCAGCAGCAGCCACAGCAATAATAACAACCACCGGCTACGACAGCTACAACCGGCTACAGCAACCAACATATCGACAGCAACATAAACAGCAGGCCTGCAACCACGGTTGCCAACTTTTGCATTATTGAAACCGGGACATCAACTTCAATGCTGTATTTTGAATATTTTCTATTTAAAATAAGAAAACATAAAAAACAAAAAAATATATAGATCAAAATTTTCAGAATACAAAATTTCAATGCTAATACTTGTAAATAATTTAAAACATAAATTAAAGCTGAAATAAAAATCACACCAAATTATAAATTTCTATATACATATGAATGTATTTGGCACGGGGAATTTTTCACAATGTACATATGTAACTTTTTTAACTAAATTTTTCCTCGAATTTTTTATAAAAACATGGTTCATACTACAACAAAAACATAAAAATGTATCTAAACTTCGTTCAAAACTCAGGAAAATTCAATAAATTTGGCTACAAGTTGACACTGTTGTATAACTAAGTGCCAGTCTGAAGTTGGTAAAAAACCGCGTTGATTTTGGCAGTTTCTTCCAAACAAAAAATTGTACAGCGCACTTTTAAATGAAAAAACACATTTTCACGATATTAGTTTTTTTTAACCTTTTCTTAAAACTTTTGCATACAAAATGATTATGTTTAAGTTTCTTACATTTCCTTTCTTTATAAAAACCTTTTTTCAAAATCGTACCTACAGGTGAAAATGTGCCAAGTCCATTTTTTGAAGTTGTTCAGGAGAGACGAAAAATCGATATAGTTTTGCATTATCTGTCATTATGTATCAAACTAATTTTTAATAAAGTGGACTTGGCACGATTTCACCTTTAGGTAGCGAAATACATTTGTTTTTTAAATTTTAACTTAAAAGATTAACAAACATTAAAAAGAAACGGTTTTTGTATTTTAACAACAAAAACTTGATTTGAAGGCGTCTAGGACTTACCGTTGATTTTTGCCTATTTTTTTCCTGACTGTGCCTGTTCCATACAAAAATTACTTTTTTTCAATAAAAAATGATAAAAATCGTCGGTAAATCTTAGCTAATTGCACTTTATTTTAATAAAATTGCATGTACCACGAAACTCTATACTCAAAATTTTGCTAAGAAATCCATCTAAAAAGTTTGCTAATTTTTTTTCTAATTATTGCACAAAGTGTGAAACTTAGATTTATACGACTGTTGTTAAAGAGTAAACCATATCTTTAAAAAAAATAACTAAAATTAAATGACAAAAAAATAAATTGTTAGAACTTGTCAATATGTGGTGCGTTTATAATTTTGACACGGATTGTCGACGTTAAAAGGTGAACACTTTCTAAAATCAGCATTTAACAAAACAATTAAAGTTAATTTTTCCNTTGACACGGATTGTCGACGGTAAAAGGTGAACACTTTCTAAAATCAGCATTTAACAAAACAATTAAAGTTAATTTTTCCTTTAAAAATGCTCAGGCAGAGACTCATTTCCGACTTGTAGTTTCTTTTACATTTTCTCTTAGAGAAACCGAAAATACCATGCGATTCGTCGAAAAACTGTCGCCTGAACAATTTGATCACCTTAATGTACATATTTTAAAAGTTCTAATTTTTTTTACTACGAAATGTCAAAAATTTTTTTTTCCCAAAAATCGGGATATTTTGTGTTGTACCGGGACCGGGACGTAGCTCTAAAATCCGGGACAGTCCCGCCGAAAACGGGACGGTTGGCAACCGTGCCTGCAACACTAGGGTGAGTCCTTCGGGCATAAGCATACTCTTTAAAATTAATTTTTTTTCCAAAAAAGAGAAAAAAACTACTAACTTAGAAAGTAAGCCTACAATATTTAAAGCCCATTTAGAACCCCAAGAACAATAAGTTTAAGAATTAGAAGTATGACGAAAATGTATTCAACGAAGTGTGATTGAATTTGACATTGCTCTCATAGGAACCATACTATAAAGTCAAATTGAAAATTTTTTATGAATCTCGAATCGCTTGTTTATATTTTTTTTTGCATTATAGTTCCTTAACAGAGGGCCTACTTGAGTTGTCAATCACAACTGGTTTAATACATCTGGTATATAAATACTTATATATTACTGATGTCGCGAATGAGGAATTTTAGACATCCGCGGATGCGGATCAGAATGTAGATGCCAAGTATTTTTAAGAAATAATTTAGATGAGTAAATTAGGTGCTTTAAATAAAAATTGGAAAAATTAATAATATTTGGCAATTGTATTTAATAAAAAGTTTTTAAAGAGTCGTAAATCAAACCACTAAATAACTACTCGCTCGAGGCGACAAACTTGAAAAACTTTAAACTTGAAAAAATTGTAAATTCTTTTCGATTGACGCTGCACCTGTCGAGAGGACTTTCAGTTATATTTAGTTTTTTTTTATTGCGGTTCAATAATTCCTTTTTAAGATTTGCATCGGGGCTCCAAATGTCGGATGCATCTTCCTGACTTTCAATGTTGTAACTCATTTTTAATCCTTTCTTCTGTGACTTGCCAGATATACGTTTTATCAGTGCACTTGCACAATATTCCCGGGGGACCGAAAATAATAGTTAATTTTTTACGAATTGAACTTGACATAATATTGTTTATTCCGAAATAAAAGTCCTTTCCGGATAATAAACAAACAAAATTAAACAAATTTGGTATCATATGAAAGAGGACTGAAATTGCTTTTAAACGAACGAAGATTACCGACTCTATTTATATTTTTGGTATCATTTAATACAAAACAAAATCGTATACCTGACCCAAGGTCTGTTCTATGGTAATTAATTAACATTTTTTATTGAAATATTTTTCAATAGGTGGCTTTAGACATTTAGACATTTCAGTTTTAAAACTATTTAAGACCTCTTTCATTTGGTACCAAACTGGTTTAACTTTGATAAGAGGTTTGTTTAGATATTATCCGAAAAAGACTTTTATTTCGGAATAAAAAATATTTGGCCAATTTTAAGTCGTAAAAAACTGTATTTTTGGTCCCTTCAATATTCGCATTTGCAAACGATCCTCATAGATTATTGCGAATGCGAAAGCGAATGCGAATGTTAAAATTTCATTTCATTTCATTTTATTAAGTCAATGGTAACAAACCTTACTGACTAGATTAAGAGAGATACGTAATAATAATTTAACAGCTAATTTAAGGATATGGTTAATTTGCTAAGTAAAGAGACTCTATGCGTGACTTGAATAAAGACCTTGGCATCGCAAAATCAAGATCAATAGTTCTAGAAAGCCGATTAAACTCATTAAGCCCTCTTATAAGAGGGGCAAATCTAAAGTAGTTCGATCTTAAAATTTCAGTATGAAATAGGCTGTGAGAGCGAAGTACTCTATTAGGAACATTGAAACTTAACTGCCCAAGTAGATCTGAGCAGTCAATGGTCCCGGAGATTATATCGTATATAAACATTAAGTTTTGAACGAATCGTCTAACTTCGAGCGATAGAACATTGATGAGCATGCACCTAGCATTGTATGGTGGCAAGGGATTATCAAAATGAAGTGGTTGAAGAGCAAAACGAAGAAACCTGCGTTGAACTCTTTCAATTCTAAAAGAGTGTGAGAAATACATCGGATTCCAGATGACTGAGGCATACTCCAACTTCGATCGCACTAAGGAATTATATAAGATTTTTCTTGTGTAAGGGTCTTTGAAATCACT
>NW_016159307.1:64576-72304 GCF_001687245.7 Rhagoletis zephyria | reverse complement strand
ATATATAACATCAACAGTTTTGCTCTCACTAAATGCTTTTGAGATATAGGATGTTAATTCAAGTAAATTTGTAGAAGTTGATTTGCCCTTGCAAAATCCATGTTGACTGTATGAAATGCTTGAAGTGATAGAATGCGTCAACCGATTTGTTATAATTGCTTCAAATAATTTAGGAATTGCAGAAAGCTTAGCTATGCCCCGGTAGTTCTCCACTGAAGACCTGCTACCGCTTTTATGTAAGGGGGTTATGAACGATTCCTTCCATACAGTTGGAAAAACGCCCTCTTTAAGAGACAAATTAAATAAGGCTGTTAACGGCTCATAGAGATAATCAGCACAATTTCTAAGAAAACAAGTGGGAATCTGGTCAGAACCATAACTAAAAGACTGCTTTAAGAACTTCAAGGTAACTAAAACATCATCGGGAGATGTTGTTATGATTACATATTTTTTATTGGTCCCCCCATTGCATTTTCAAGTACCCATAAAATATAGTCACCATGAAAAAATTGTTAAAGGAACAATTGGGTATTATTACCGGGAATCTCCTGAAGATAAGCAAAGTTTTCCGATCGAAAAATATTGATTTTCAAGAATTCTACACTATTTCTACGAAAAGTTGTTTTTTCACCATATAAAATACATTGAAAACTTTGAGCGCTTTGAGCACACCCTAATTTTTTTTTATTTCAAAATAAAAAAATAAGGGTATAATTTTTTTTGGTATAGAACTATCCTAGGAGCTGGCGGCATTAAAAATGCGACCTTATTTTTACACACACAAATGTAAATAGGCATATATATGAAATAAAAATTTAGACTAACGAAGGAAAATACAATGGAATAAAATGTAATCCAAATGAGTTGAGGTGAATAAAATTTAATTTAGAAACTTTGATAGAACAATTTAGCTAAAATGTAAATAACCTCATTCGTAATAAATCAATAAATAGAACTTTTAGTAAAATAAACGAAAGATATACAAACAAATAACCAAACATATAAACTAAATTAAATTACAATTTAATATAAATTCAAACAATATAATTCTGGATGAATAATGAAATTATTACAAAGAAAATGGCTACGATTTTAAATAAATTAATTGAACCCTAATAATAAAAGAACCTAAAACGAGAAAAAACAAGTAAGAAAGTCCAAGTTCGGGCGAAGCCGAACATTAAATACCCGGCGCAAGTATTAAATATATGTTTATGTTTAGATGGTAAGCCGGGGTGTATCAATTTTGAGTAAATTAGCGTCCTTTAATTTCGAAATATTGAAGTTTCAAGCATTTCTGAAATTTACCGTTATATGAGAAGCGGCCGTTATTTTAGTCCGATTTCAATAATTTTCAAAGTTTTGCTTATATGTGGCAAGTATTGGTACAAATTGGCAGAACGGTTACCGATATACTTCTATGAGATCATAAGTGGGCGGTGCCATGCCCATTTTCCAAAGTTTTACCATAATCGTATTTCTTGGTAAAGAATTGTTGCAAGCATCAATTTTGAATAAATTAGCTTCAATATTTACTGATTTATCGAAGATTTTGTATTTCTCTAAATTACCGTTATATGGGATGTGGGCGTGGTTATTGTCCGATTTTAAAAAGTTTCGGCGATTTTTTATGCTGTACCAAGGCCAACAACTGTGCCAAGTTTGGAAGAAATTGGTGCAGCGGTTACCAAGATATACACATGTAACCATAAGTGGGCGTGGCTACGCCCATTTTCCAAAAATTTATAATATTCTTATTTTTCGTCTAAAAATTATTGTAAATATCAATTTTGAGTGAATTATCTTCAGTAGTTACTAAAATATCGCAGTTTTCGTATTTCTGGAAATTACCGTTATATGGGAAGTGGGCGTGGTTAAAGTCCGATTTCGCCCATTTTCAATACCAACCTACCTTGGATTAAGGGAAACCTACATACCAAATTTCGTTGAGATATCTCAATTTTTGCTCGAGTTATCGTGTACACGGACAGACGGACAGACGGACAGACGGACAGACGGACGGACAGACAGACATGGCTTAATCGATTTCTTTTTTCATCCTGATCATTTATGTATACATTTGTCTATATCTATCTCGATTCGTTTTGGCTGTTACAAACAACCGTTATGTGAACAAAATTAATATACCCTTGTGCACAAGTGCGCTCGGGTATAAATATAATTATATAA
Source organism: Rhagoletis zephyria (assembly GCF_001687245.7). Lineage (NCBI taxonomy): Eukaryota > Metazoa > Arthropoda > Insecta > Diptera > Tephritidae > Rhagoletis > Rhagoletis zephyria. Next base: position 70,114 of record NW_016159307.1, on the reverse strand, counting down.
ATATAGGGAACTGACCTTGGTTTACTTAGTTCACTTACCTGCTTTACTTAAGTTAACTTTTGTTGTTAATATACTTAAGGCCTTAACCATACTTACCGGACTCACGCTAAACTTACTTTAAGAAAAGAAACCTATATTCTTACTTTAATTACACTTACTTACCTTATTTGATAAATACCTACGCTAATACTTACCTTAACTACGATTAATTTACTCACCTTAGACTTAAGAGATAAAACCTACATAGTTATTAAGCATAATTACTTTTCGTTAGATGTTAGGATTTAGATTACTTAGGGCCAAATTCACAGAGCGCAGTTAACGTAGAATCGGCAGTTAACTACAAATTTTTGTGCTGATAATCTACGCACTGTGAATTTGGCCCTTAGCGTTAGGATGATTAGTTTAGCACCTAGCCTGTAAGGAAACATGGATTATAAATAAATTTTTTAATTAAATGGGAATGCTGACTTCTTTAATTACTTAGGAAGGCAAATTCGGATTTTAGTAATGGGGCTACCGACATTAGGGTGCAACGATAGCCACATGTGAGGGTGGGCCAGCACCGAGCGTCACAACAACGTCAGTGCCGCTCTTATATTCGGCCGTAGGTTTTTGTTTTGTTCATATCCTTTTATTTCAGAGTTTTTAGTTCGGTTTCTTTTGCTTTTCCGTTTTATTTCAAATATTTAATTTTAACATTCTTTTCAAGCTGTTTTTTTGTAACTGTTGTTTTTTTTTGTTGTGAATCCGTCCGATATTTCCGGCCATGCCGGAAGCAAAGCTGTTTGACATGGCATGACTGTTTCTCTGCTATGGCGAAAGGAACAGCGGTGAAGGCAAGAACCCAGCCCAGCCGACATGACTAACCATAGTGCGCCCTATTGTGCCATGCCGCCTGTATTCACTGCTGCTCTCAAAGTATGCGTACTATAACAGACGCTATTCTGTGGCTTGTGAAAAGTTTGTACGACCGATCACATGATGGTGAAGCCCATTTACGAAATAGTAGTAGACTTCCTAGTTTTCTTATATCTATATATTGTCTTATATATAATATATTCTACAACAGAAAATTAAAAAATTTGTATGCAATGTATTGAATAATTTAACCTTTTGCACTAATTTTGACTTACTCCTATTAACTAATTCTTCAACCATTTATTAAGTGAGACGATTTTTATGTTAGTATGTTGTTATGTTGTTACAACCAACTTCACGAAAGCAATTTAAGTGAAAAATTATTTCAATTTTCTGAATTTTATACAGAAAATGACAGAAAATAAGAAGTGTTTTTCCATTTAAATTGCTGGAGAAACTGGCTGTTAGGTGTATTGCAAGATTTAGAAAATGTGAAAACTCGTGATATTGATTTGCGTACCAAAAATATATATAAATGGCTTCGACGGTTTTGGAAAGAGGCTTATGGGTAAAAGAAAACGTGAAAAGCAAGCATTCGAATTGGTTGGATGTAACAGAAGTTGTATTTTTATCAAAACATGCTACCAAATTGCAGGCCGCATCAGCAAGTGAACAGCCTAGTGATAAAGGCCAAGGTGGTCGACCACTCCAGCAATTTGAGCATTGCAGTGGACGTACTAAGCGAAGAAGATTAGAGCAGTGGCGAATGTGGACCAATCAGCTGTAGAATGTTTATTGTAAACTTCAGAAAATTCCAACAAAAGTTTTTGTGAAATCGACAGTGATAAAGTGCTTTCTATTATATCTAAAGCGAAACTCCCAAATATCAGTATCTATTCATTAGGAATTTTATTAATTCAAGAAAAAATTGTGTGTTGCCATCGTGTCACAAAGTAATTTTCTTGTGTTTAGTCTAGTTTCTTTCTTAGTTTTTAGTTAAAATAGCTTCGTTTTTAGCTTAAATTCAGCCGTACCATACCAAGGACCTTTTAATAAAAATCTATTTATTTTATAAAAATCAGATTTTCGGCTCGTACATTTCTCAAAATACAAACCTGAGAAACTTAGCGTTTTTATATACTAACATATCGTAGAATTTGTATCTTTCGAAAATACCAATACATGGGAGGTAGGGATGTCAATTTTCGGGGTTTTTGTCGATCCCGATATTTTTTTTAATTAACAAAAAAACACCATGAAAAATATTTTGAATATTGCAAAAAAAATCGATGCAAAATATTTTTGTAAGTGACTGTATTTAGTACAGCAGTAACTGCCTATGTAACTATATAAAATTTTTTAAATCACTGTTTGAGATCAATTTAAGATATTATCAGTATATTTAAGTAATAATAAAAAAGTTAACACATTTAAGTAAAAAATAAATATATAAGTGCATCACCTATTCCATTTTGAGCGAAGCAAAATTATTCCTTCTTTTGATGGAAATGCGATCTTAAAGAAATTATAGCATTAAGGGTTGCAAAAAATTCTTGTTTTGCCCTTGAGAGGGGATATTTGTGATAAAAATTTAATTGGCTATTAAAAAAATTGTTTCCAGCAATCCCGGGATTTAAATCAACTAATCCCGGGATATTCGGGACTTAAAACAGACCGGGATCCCGGGATTGACATCCCTAATGGGAGGTAAGCGTAGTTATTGTCCGATGCCAAAAACTTTGTTTCTTTGATAAGCGCTTACTTTTTTTCTCGTTTACCCACTGCATTACAGGTAATGCAGTGGGAAAGCGTTTTTATATTCTCTCGCTTACCTCCAATGACATGCTCAGGTTAAAGTAATAAGGGTATTCTCCAAATTTTGCAAAGCCATTGCACGTAGCACGGATTCCATGGATTGCATAACTTACAAACACACAACAACAAAATACATGGGAAACAACATTTCCTATCGCTGCATAATATGCAACGTCGAAACCCATGTATATATTTTGCAAAATAGCATAGTAAGATAAGTGCGACCCTTTGCTAATTGTTTTGTTGTTGGAATTGTTACATATTTCTCTCATTCCTCTCTCCTCGCTCACTTCATTTTTTTCCGTCCCTTGTTATTGTATTTGCTACATAATTTCGCTGCTTGCTACCCATGCATGCTACCTTTGCAATGGGGTGATCTCGTACTCTTCGAAATATGGAATAGTATTTTTGAATTTCGTGCAATCCGTGCATCGTACAAGACCTCAAGAATACCCCTAATGTGTTTTGTAAACTAGAAGGCAAGCGCTGAATCTCGATTGGAAAGCACTTTCCGAAANTTATTGTATTTGCTACATAATTTCGCTGCTTGCTACCCATGCATGCTACCTTTGCAATGGGGTGATCTCGTACTCTTCGAAATATGGAATAGTATTTTTGAATTTCGTGCAATCCGTGCATCGTACAAGACCTCAAGAATACCCCTAATGTGTTTTGTAAACTAGAAGGCAAGCGCTGAATCTCGATTGGAAAGCACTTTCACTACATACCTTCTAGTTTAAAAACACATTTCTTTAACCTGGGTATGTCATTGGAGGTAAGCGATAAAAATAATAATAGATTGGCGCTTACACAAATGTTAGTGTTTGGCCGAGCTTCTCCTCCGATTTGTGGTGTGCGCCTTGATGTTGTCACACAAAGCGGAGGGACCTACAGTTTTACGCCGACTCCGAACGGCGATTGTATTTTTATGAGAAGCTGTTTTTCATGGCAGAAATACACTCGGAGGTTTGCCATTGCCTGCTGTTAAGAAAAAACCTTTTTCTATATTTTTTGCGATGTTGCTTTGACCAGGGTTTGAACCCAGGTGCTGATGAGTGAAAGCGCGCACTGCTTACCACTACACCACAGCGGCGATACAAATAGTATACGCTTACCAAAAACAGAAACGTTTTTTCAGGGGAGTGTACTAAGTTTGGATGAAATGGGTTAGGCGGGTACATATATTTCATGATAAGTGGGCTTGATAATGCCCATAAAAAAATATATATTTAATATTAAGTTTTTTCTTAAAGTTCACTTTTTATAACCATTTATAGTATTTTTGCTGCGGTAGTTACTTAAAGATCGCAGTTTTCGTATTTTCCAAAAAATACGCTACCTGGAAGGCAAGCATAGTTTTAATCCGATTTCGCGCATTTTCATTACCCACCTAGCCTGGACAGTAGAGAGTAACAAGGTTACCAAGTTTTATTGCGAAATGTCATTTAGTTTCCGTTTGACCGTTGATCCATACAATCTGAACTACTGTGCAGCACTCTGGTGGATGAAGGATTTTTAATGCATGTATTCAGTACAGGACTAAACTAATGCTTTAATGATTTATTAAGCGACTTTATGCGAAGGTACATCCGACTTTTGAAAAAGAGTTTTTTAACAAGTTTGAAAGGAAGCTTGAACTCGTTTTCAGCAATGTTCCGTTACAGGAATAAAAAAACTTTTTCAAGCTCCTTAATTTTATTTAAAAATTCTCTTGAGGTTTCTAAGAGTGCTTCTCTTGAGATTTGGTCAACCCAGTTAAAGATGGCTCTTGACCAACGTGCTCTGAGAGACCAAGTTTGCAGATTATGTGTACTCTAGCGCGTCTTTGTGTAAAATTTCGATATCCTGCATATCCGATTCAAGTAAACAGTCTTCGCCACCAGCGTCCTCGTGTTCGCCTTAAAAGCTGTTTTGATAGTCTAGGTCAGGGAACTGCAATTATTCGTGTTTTTAAGTAATTGGTTGAATAACACAAGAAATAGTGTTAGTGGATATTATTCATTGCAGAATATTCACACATATGCACTAACACTATTTTACGCTCGGCACACAAAGCGAGAGCATGTACAATGACTAAGTTCTCTGTTGATATGAGTTGGTGTAGTGCTCAATTCTCTCATTGAGCCATTAAACAAATTAGTTATACCGAAATGAGTAGGAGCGCTAAGAAGCACCAATAGTTCAGTTAGGTGATTTTAGTGATTTTCGTCGTTTATAGCAACATAACATGTACAAACGACGAGAAAGCGACAGCATGCGAAGGCACACTAACACACTCTCACTTTTAGCTCACACTTGTTTATGGTGGCGCCCGCATGTCGCACAGTGTTGGGAAATGAAATTGTTCCTTCAGTACGAAATCTATAAAAAAAACTGTACTATTCGACTGTAAATTGCATCGACTTTTTAATTTGCTCATATATTTTCTTAGTACATGCATACATAGATTCCCTTCAAGATCAATGATTTGATGGTATTCATGGGAAAGTTTATGTAGATACATTTTACACTTTGAACATAAATGTGTATGAACATATTTTAAGGTACATTTCTTAACAAACAAATTTTTTTAAGTTATTATGCATGGATAAAGGAGACATCTTCTTTGAATTCAGTACTAAAGTTTGACATTTTATTTTTAGTATTTCAAGTGCTTATCAAAACTTTACGACACTCACATATTGACAAGATTGGCCATTTATTTAATTTAAAATAGCTGCAACTTATCATTGATTTTTATTATATATATATATTTTTTTTGATGAAGGTGTGGCTAATTTTTTTCGTTTTTCGCTTTTAGATAATATGACATTGACGGCAAATTCCAGCTGCTTTAAACTTGCACTTTATTATACTAAAATT
>NW_016159307.1:63946-64551 GCF_001687245.7 Rhagoletis zephyria | reverse complement strand
TTAGTATTTCAAGTGCTTATCAAAACTTTACGACACTCACATATTGACAAGATTGGCCATTTATTTAATTTTAATTATTTGTTTATAAAAATGCAGTTTATACTTTAAGAAAACCCCAAGGTTCAATCTTTGCGCAACATTAAAAAAAAATCAACAAACTTTCGTAAAAATTTCGGGCTTTTAACTCGATTACATGTTTTGAGAATGCCGTTTGTAGTCCAATCAATTTAAATGAAGTGCAAGTTTAAGATAGCTGCAACTTATCGTTGATTTTTATTATATATATATATTTTTTTTGATGAAGGTGTGGCTAATTTTTTTCGTTTTTCGCTTTTAGATAATATGACATTGACGGCAAATTCCAGCTGCTTTAAACTTGCACTTTATTATACTAAAATTGAAATAGAAAGCTCGAAATTTTTACTAAAGTTTGTCGATATTTTTAATGTTGTTCAAAGATTTAATCTTATTTTCATACAGTTTTTTTAAGGAATTAACTATATTTTTATAAACAAATAATTAGAATTAAAAAATAATAAAATAAATAGTCAACTCTAGTCAATATATGAGTGTCGTGAAGTTATGATATTTAAGAACATAAAGAA
>NW_016159307.1:62622-63812 GCF_001687245.7 Rhagoletis zephyria | reverse complement strand
TTGATTTTTATTATATATATATATTTTTTTTGATGAAGGTGTGGCTAATTTTTTTCGTTTTTCGCTTTTAGATAATATGACATTGACGGCAAATTCCAGCTGCTTTAAACTTGCACTTTATTATACTAAAATTGAAATAGAAAGCTCGAAATTTTTAAGAAAGTTTGTCGATTTTTTTAATGTTGTTCAAAGATTTAAACTTATTTTCATACAGTTTTTGTTAAGGAATGAACTATATTTTTATAAACAAATAATTAGAATTAAAAAATAATAAAATAAATAGTCAACTCTAGTCAATATATGAGTGTCGTGAAGTTATGATATTTAAGTACATAAAAAATTAACGATGACACTGTTTCTAACTATATGCAGCTGATTTCGACATTTTGTTTTAATAAGATTTAGNTTAAGGAATTAACTATATTTTTATAAACAAATAATTAGAATTAAAAAATAATAAAATAGTCAACTCTAGTCAATATATGAGTGTCGTGAAGTTATGATATTTAAGTACATAAAAAATTAACGATGACACCGTTTCTAACTATATGCAGCTGATTTCGACATTTTGTTTTAATAAGATTTAGTATCGAAAATATTCTTTCAAAACTTGCCTAGGAATGTGAGGTTGGTAGCACACCTTTTGCTATGTTATAATGGTTATTTAAAAACCTTTTTTCAAAACTTACAAAGGCAAAAACGAGAAGGCGAAGACAAAAAGATAAAACGAATTCCCGCAGTGTATTTTCAGAGCTACGTATATATTTATAGTATTCATCACAAAATTGTACTAAAAAGTACTTCGTAGTAAACGAAATTGTATCAAAAAAGTACAATTGTACCAAAAATGCCAACACTGATGTATAACAAAGCCGAACACAAATAATATTAAACTCATTGAAATTATTTTCAGCCTCTCACTCGACCAAATGAGTAAAATCTAGCTGGGTAGACTATACTTGACAAAGACAAAAATTGCCGCCACAAATAAGGGTTAGTATATTTTGAGTGTGTTCTTGTTTTGGTGGAAATTACTCTTAGTCATTTTTTGAATTAGTGTAAGTGCTCATTTGCACTAATTTTTATGGATCATGAATAAGTAAACATTATTAGCACAAACCAACAATACCAACAACCACATGATCAAGTGAATTGCAGCGGAATAGCTGCGCTTGATTGTGTTGGCATAA
>NW_016159307.1:42653-59427 GCF_001687245.7 Rhagoletis zephyria | reverse complement strand
TCTATTTTTAGAATGTTTAACTTTTAGGTGTGCTCGTCCTTAAGTTATTTGTTTTTGTTATTTTTTTTTTGCTCGAGCTCAATATAAATTGTTGAATATAATTGTTATAAAAGGCCAAAAAATGACAAAAACGAATAGCTTTTAAAGCTAATGTTATTTGATTTAACGAAAAATTACGGCCATTGACCCACAGCAACTCCTCGACCTTAAAAAAAAAATGGTCAAAAATAGTGTTCTTCAAAAAAATCATCCAAAATCCCCCGGATTTGTTCCAAAAAACATTTTGTATGTTTTTTACAATAATATTATAGATTTTGAGGCATGAAACACGAATCCACTGTTTACAAATCAAAAAAACATCTTAACAATTCAATTTAAGAAATGAATTTTTTAATTCCATGCAGCTGTGCATCCTTCTCACAACTTTATATCACTCGAATAACAAGTACACTGTAGTGCTATCCAAGATCTTTAATTTGAGCCATGGTGGAAATCTTTGGGCCCTCTGAGAGCCATGTGATAATAATTTTAAACCAAATTTCGAATCTGCTGTACGAGTTTTTACTCTGAAATTGGAAGAAAAAAATGCATAAAATGTCAAATGAAATTTCGAAGTTTAACTTCAGAATCGTTATAAATAATTTGGCTCTCAACGGGCCTAGAAACTTCTACCTCGGTTCAAATTAAAGATCTTGAATAGCCATTTTTTAATATAAAATTGTGAGAAGGATGCACGTCCGCATGAAAAAAAATGCATTTCATAAATTGAGGTATTAAATTTTTTTTTTGGATTTTTAAACAGTGAAATCGTGTTTCTGGTCTAAAAATCTTTAAAATTAGCGTAATAAAACATACCTGAAATTTATTTTTGGAATAAATTCGGTGGATTTCGTATGTTTTTTTTTAAGAACACTTTTTTCTACAAATTTTTTTTAGCTCAGGAACTAATTGTGTATCAATGGCAGTACTTTTCCGTGAAAGGGAATAAAATTAGCTTTTAAAACCATTTCGTCTCATATTAAAATATTGCTTCTGTCGAAAGCGCTACGATTAATTCGCATGGAGTGTTCAAAAAGCACACTGTGCGATCTACATATGTATTAGCAAGTCGCAAATGCTCCGAGACGACAATAGAACGTTTTGAAATACACGCCCATTATGATTGTAATGATTCCACAAAAGCTTAAGCAAATGCAGTACATCAGCAAAAACAAAAACCTTGCCGTCAGTTGTAGGATTCGGAAACCATGTTTTTTTCTAAACGGTATACAATACTATAAATGTACTCAATGAAAGAGTTAGAAAAATTATTCACATACCGTTGGAAACATTAAGCTCTTCCCAAAAGGCTGAATTCCCTCCTCCCATATTCGAAACAACCCTCACAACAGGACAGCCTACCTCTTGGAGCTGTTCAATTAAGTTGAACAAAATTGATTTCATCATCCTGCAGTCGTATGTGAAAAAAACAGGTGGTTTCCAAGAGGGCTTAAGTCTTCGAGCAATCACTACTTGCACATAGTTGCTTGGCTTTCGAGCGGTGTCTGTGAGCGAATCAGGCTCTACTTTCATTTCATCGAAAGCTAAAATACAAAGTTTGTCACTTGACATGTCACCTGCGCTGCGCTTTACGCTCAATGAAAAACTCAAGACACCGTCTTCAAACTTAAGCTTTTGGCACCATTTTGCAACGGATGACTGACATGGAAGCGGAAATGGGTGTAGGCTCTTGGTCCGGCTGAATGCAGGGGTATGGCTGACATGTCTTTCCAAGACCAATGGATTGTTTTTTTCGTATTTTAAATCTTTGACTTGAGCCTTTAGCGCCGCAACCTCTGTTTTGTCGAATCTAAACTAGATATATATACTTTATATAAATTTTTATTTACTTTTAGCATAGCTACTGGGTCTGTGTTGAAGCGTCAACATATTTTGGAGAAAACTCCGAAGCATTTGAATCATTTGCGGTTTCGACTACCATAGGGACAGCATCGAGGCTTAATTTAATTCTTTTTGGTCTGCACCAGACACCAAATCTGCAGTGGAAAAGTGAAGGGCACATATTTTCGCCCAAGGTTTCAACTCTACAGCACACGACTCCGCCCTCTTTTCTTTTTAATTCGTTCATGGGTACATGGAACAGTTTTATGCTTTCTTTTGCCCATGTCTTATGACACAAGAAGCAATTTGCTTTTGACATACTGTTATTGCTAAAAATATCATTCATAAATTTAAAAGTCTAAAGATTTAAGGTTTGTTGGGTACATATCTGGGTTCGTATGGAATAGTAGCTAATGTTATACTAAATCCAGCTTTTCGACATAAGCTACTATTCCATACAAACACAGGTACACTGCTGGAACAAAGTATTGGCACAGCAAATTTTTCACAATATATGCAAAATTTTTTTTCTAATATTTTGCCGCCAATTTTTTATAAAAATATGGTTCATTCAACAACAAAAACCATAACAATATAATTCCTAAATTTTGTGCAAAACTCGCGAAAATTCAGCAAATTTTCATCAAAAAAATTTTCAACTTTTTATCGAAAATATGTGGCAACCTTACACTATTATTCTAAGGTATAACATTTTGTATACAGAGGAAGCATTGTTTAAGAACCTTCTCTTGGTACCCATGAATATATTACCCTTTTTTAAACAAAAAACTAAATATGCGATTAAAAATAGGTGGCAACCCAATTAAACATGTTTTTGAATTAGGGGCCTTTAAAATACCTTCCAATTGGTACCCATATTGTGATGTTCTAATTAATTTGTAACTAATTTCGAATAGGTGGCAACCTTATACGAGTCTTCTCGGAGATATTACTTATTCAGATAACCTCAAAATTCAAAATATTATCTGTGTACGAAATTTCAGCAAAATCGTTGGAGCCATTTCCAAGAACGCTATGGATATATATAAACACATATATATATATACTAGCAGACTCGGCGAACTTAGTCCCGCCCAAAATCTATTTCTTTATTCAAATATTTGTTACAAAGTTTTCACCAAAATTCAAGGTCACATATGGTTTTGTGGTCGTCAGAAAGCATATCCTCCATTGCCGCCTTAAATAACCTAACGAAAGCGTTACGTCCGTGAAGAAGTTCTTGCGGAAACAATGATCCGGATCGATGGTGAATCGTCCTTGAATATGTGCCTTAAAACACTTCAAACTGTAAAACATTCATTCAATTCCACCTATAAGAAAAAAGTATCCTATATGTTAATCCAGGCAGTAAGCGGCCTACGCGCCAAATTTCAAACAAAACGGAACATATTAGAGCAAAGAATGGAACATATATGTTAATCTAGGAAAAGGCTACCTGGGTACTAAATACAACTTTTTCGAAAAGATCGGTCTCTGGTCCACTTCACGGAAAAAAATAATCATATGTGCTAATCTAAGCAAAAAGCTACCTACATATTAAATTTTAAGCAAATCAGACCATAAATACGATTTTTTCGAATAGATCAGTCCCTGGTCAACTTCCTGGAAAAAAAGATCCTATATACTAATCTAGGCAAAAAGCTACCTACGTACCAAATTTTAAGCAAATCGGAAAATAAATACGATTTTTTCGAATAGATCAGTCCCTGGTCAACTTCCTGGAAAAAAAGATCCTATATACTAATCTAGGCAAAAAGCTACCTACGTACCAAATTTTAAGCAAATCGGAAAATAAATACGATTTTTTCGAATAGATCAGTCCCTGGTCAACTTCCTGGAAAAAAAGATCCTATATACTAATCTAGGCAAAAAGCTACCTACGTACCAAATTTTAAGCAAATCGGACCATAAATAGGATTTTGTCGAATAGATCGGTCCCTGGTCTATTTCCTCGAAAAAAGGAGCCTATATGCTTATATAGGCAAAAAGCTACCTACTTTCCAAATTTTAGGCAAATCGGACCATAAATAGGATTTTGTCGAATAGATCGGTCCCTGGTCTATTTCCTCGAAAAAAGGAGCCTATATGCTTATATAGGCAAAAAGCTACCTACTTTCCAAATTTTAGGCAAATCGGACCATAAATACGATTTCTTCGATTGGATCGGTTCTGGTCCGCTTCCCGGAAAAAAATAATCATGTGCTAATCTAGACAAATAGCTACAAACGTACCAAATTTTAAGCAAATCGGAAAATAAATACGATTTTTTCGAATAGATTGGTCCACTTCCCGGAAAAAAGTATCATATATGATAATCCAGGCAAAAAGCTACCTACATTCCAAATTTTAAGCAAATCGGAAAATAAATACGATTTTTTCGAATAGATTGGTCCACTTCCCGGAAAAAAGTATCATATATGATAATCCAGGCAAAAAGCTACCTACATTCCAAATTTTAAGCAAATCGGACCATAAATACGAATTTTTCGTATAGATCGGTCCCTGGTCCACTTCCCGGAAAAAGGATCCTAACGCTAATCTAGGCAAAAAGCTACCTGCATTCCAAATTTTAAGCAAATCGAATAGATCGGTCCCTGGTCCACTTCCCGGAAAAAAAGTATCCTATATGCTAATCTAGGCAAAAAGCTACCTACGTACCAAATTTTAGCAGATCGGACCATAAATACGATTTTTTCGATCCTTTTCCATGAAGTGGATTGGATCGGTTCCTGGTCCACTTCCCGGAAAAAAATATCATATGTGCTAATCTAGGCAAAAGAAATTTAAGGAAATCGGACTATAAATACGATTTTTCCGAATAGATCGGTCCCTGGCCTACTTCCCGGAAAAAAAGATCCGTTATGCTAACCTAGGCAAACAGTTACCTACGTACAAAATTTTAAGCAAATCGGACCATAGTAAGATTTTTTCGAATAGATCGGTCCCTGTTCCACCTACCAGAAAAAGGTAAATTTTTTTAGCCTAACACATGGTGGTTGCTGAAAGCTATTTATATACAAAATTTCATTAAAATCGGACCAGCCGTTCGCGAGATTACCTGTTACAAAAAAAATGGATTTCTCTTTATATAATTAGTATAGAAGATATAGATAAAATCACTTCTCGTTTAATGTAATAAGATGTATGTATATATTTTTTAATACAAGCAACATGACCGATTTAATGAAGGCAAATCTGTGCGTTTACCTCAGTAAAACTGTTTCGTCAATATTAATCCTATTTGGAGTTATACATATATATACACCTTTTCAACCCAGTAATGAGAAAACATAAGTTATAATGAGAAAACAAAAATTTATATTGAGAAAACCTAAATTGTATTAAGAAAAGAGAAATTTGTATTGAGAAAACATAAATTATACTGAGAATACGTAAATTAATAATGAGAAAACGTAAAAAGTAATGAGAAAAAATAAATTGATAATGAGAAAATGTAAATTTATAATGAGAAAACGTAAACTTAAAATGAGAAATCGTTAATTCATAATGAGATCGGGTTTACTGCTTTAAGGTTTTGAAGGCGTCCGGAAAAAATTTCACTCGTAGTTTTTTCATTGTGCCCAACGAAACATAACTACATATAGGCACTTGCACGTAAAAATGCAGTTTCAAGACGATTGTGCGATTTGTCTTACAAATATGAAGTATAGCAGTGTTTCGCGTACATTAAACTGCAAATATTTATTATATTCAAAGTGTATTGCACCAAATCTATCGCGGAACGAGGCGTGCCCGATATGCAGAAGTAATATTGTTGGTGAGTTTTGATATTCATAAGTATTCCGAAGTAACTTCTCATTTCTGCATAATGACGTAATTATCTTAATTTTTCCAGGAACACAAATTTGCGAGAGGAAAATGTATAAAAAAAATACCGAACAAGACAGGGAAAGGGTGGTGAATGCTATTTACTACACGAGGAGAAGATTGGGTCAAGCTTGCTCTTAAACTTGGCGTTAACTACAAAACTACACACCGATGGATTTGCAGTGGAAGCAGCACAATGAAACAAAAAACTAATGAAAGGCCAAAAAAATTTTGAATGATCATTTATCAAAAATTGTTGAATGGCTGGAGGAGGATTGCGGACTAACCCTACTTCAGTTAAAACAAAAACTGTTCAGGGTTTTTGGTGTCGAAGTTAGGACAACAACTGTTGGGAACCATCTTGAAGTTATGCGCTATAGTGTGAAAAAAGTTTACACACAGCCAGGAAAATAGAGAGACTTGCGTTGCGAAACATGAGAGTGGGTGAACCACAAATAATGAAACAAACCCAGTTCTCATTACTTATTTATGTATTCTCATTATAAATTTACGTTTTCTCATTACAAATTTACCCTTTCTCATTATAAATCTACGTTATCCCAATATCAGTTTCCTTTTCTCATTGTAATTCCCGTTTTCTCATTATACACTTACGTTTTCTCATTTAATGTACGTTTTCTCAATAGAAAGTTATTTATTCTCAATACAATTTACGTTTTCTCATTATAAACTTACGTTTTCTCATTACTGGGTTGAAAAGGTGTAGTTATGAACTAATTTTTAATATACCATAAAAAAAATTATATTTTATCGTATTATTATTTATATACTATTACATTGCGATAATATAAAAAATAAGAATATTTTATGAGAAAGCGTAAAATTAAATACTTTTTAATACTTTTTCCCCCATAACGGCCTAACTTTATTTCCGTTTTTCTTCTACTTCCAAAATACAACGTTGAGCTAAGGCAGTAGCCCGAAATATCTGCAACGTTTGATGGAATTGAGCGAGTCAAATGGTCTGAGAAGCTCGTTTTTAGAAGTCGTATGCATTTCCGCAAAAAATACCTCAATAAGAAATTAAAACATTAATATAAATCTAGTAAAATCTTGCAACTTATGGCGAGTCAGGGAACGCAAATACATACAAGTAACAAAGAATTTTCACAAAATTTCACTTTCAACTAAGTGACAAGATATGTTATGCTTATAATAAAATTACTGCATTGAAAAATTAGCTAAAATTCGCACAAAACAATCACAAAATATCTAATGCTTTAATATTTAAATACTTCATATCAGCGTTTGCACTGACACGTCTAACCGCACTTTAATTTATAGTACCAGGTTGACCGAGTTTTGCCCCGGTAGTTTTTAAATTTTTCAAGATCTGGATACGTTTAAAAAAATATTTTTGAAAAAAATGGATTTCGATAACTATTAAGTAAATTTCTTACTCCGAAATAAGCTGGAATGATTGGTACATATCTTGAGCGTACTTATACGTAATGTGTATATATAAAAAAATGCTGATTGAAACTAACAAAATAAAAATGTGTATTATATAGAAGGGTGGCAATACTGATAGAAAATATTTTCGTACCATAGTTCTCAATAACAGCTGTAGAATCGAAAATATGTGGCAACCTTACACTATTATTCTAAGAGATAACATTTTGTATATAGAGGAAGCATTGTTTAAGAACCCATGAATAGTAATATATTACCCTTTTTCTAAACAAAAAACTAAATATGCGATTAAAAATAGGTGGCAACCCAATTAAACATGTTTTTGAATTAGGGGTCTTTAAAATACCTTCCAATTGGTGCCCATATTGTGATGTTCTAATTAACTTGTAACTAATTTCGAATAGGTGGCAACCTTATACGAGTCTTCGCAGAGATATTGCTTATTCAGAAAACCTCAAAATTCAAAATATTATCTGTGTACGAAATTTCAGCAAAATCGTTGGAGCCATTTCCAAGAACGCTATGGATATATATAAACCCATATATATATATACTAGCAGACCCGGCGAACTTCGTCCCGCCCAAAATTTATTTGTTTATTCAAATATTTGTTACAAAGTTTTCACCAAAATTCAAGGTTACATATGGTTTTGTGGTCGTCGGAAAGCATATCCTCCATTGCCGCCTTAAATAACCTAACGAAAGCGTTACGTCCGTGAAGAAGTTCTTGTGGAAACAATGATCCGGATCGATGGGGAATCGTCCTTGAATCTGTGCCTTAAAACACTTCAAACTGTAAAACACTCATTCAATTCCACCTATAAGAAAAAAAGTATCCTATATGTTAATCCAGGCAGTAGGCTGCCTACGCGCCAAATTTCAAACAAAACGAAACATATTAGAACAAAGAATGGATCATATATGTTAATCTAGGAAAGGTACCTCCGTACGAAATTTCAAGCAAATCTGACGATAAATACAACTTTCATTCCCCACGACAGCCGGTTCTACGTACCGGAATGACTCGGGTTTCACCCGACCAAGGGCTGTTGTTTCGGCGATCTAACCCCGTCTAGATCGGCGATACCCATTAATCATTATCCGTCCATGGAGCAATACCTTGCAGCCGGATTGCTCCGCATCCTTCTTCGCCGGGCGGGCGTAGAGCCCAACCCCGGACCTGAAATTTACTTCTGCTGTGTTTGCCAGAATCGACTCCACCCGAACTCCACTTCGGTTAGGTGCAACTCCTGCAACGGGTGGAGTCACCTAAGAATCTGCTCTGGCCTTAGGTCTCACCGGGAGTGGACCACAAACTTTGTGGCTCCCTGTTGCTCAAGCCAAATGGCACAATCAGCCTCCACGGCTACCCACTCGCGTAATGCACGGGTGCGACCTAGCACCCGAAGAGCCTGCACGGCCCCTAGAAGCTCCCCTGAGCAACAGCAAACCTCCCAACACACCCCTCCCACACAACCTACCGGCCGGTCCCACTCGCGAGCGCGAGCCAACCAGCAGCTACTGGTTGCCCACACCATCTGCTCCGTGTGCCAGAACAGAATATACCGGAATGTGACATCAGTCAAATGCAACACATGCCTTGGCTGGTGCCACTTCCGGCTATGTTCTGGTCTACGCACCACTCGCGAATGGACTACAAACTACAGCGCCCCTTGCTGTAGTGCACCGCCGACGCAGACAACAACGCCCATATCGCAGCCACCTACCATCAGGCTGCAACAGCAACTGCGTCAGGCGCAACAGGCCCAAGGTAGGCCCCACACTTCTCTGACCCCCCGTATCGCGACCAGCCTCCCAAGGCACATGAACGTACTCCAACTCAACTGCAACGGACTCCAGAGCAAGATTGAGGAGATAGCAGTCTTCATGGGTCGGCACGGCATATTGATAGCTGCGGTCCAAGAAACGAAGTTGCACAGCAACTCAACTCTGTTGGGTTGCGCCGCCTACAATGTGCTCCGTAAAGATCGCGAGCGAGATAATGGTGGAGGACTAGCGTTCATTCTACACCACACAGTGCAGTATCGGCTAATCGAAGAAGACATCGACCCAAGGGACACTACCCTAGAATGTCAGGGCATAGCTGTCCGGTCAGGCGATGTCGAGCTCGAAATATTTAACGTGTACATACCCCCTGTCACCTGCTGCCCGGCTGGATATCTCCCTGACATAGGTGCGCTACTCAGAGGCGAAAACCGATTGGTAGTAGGTGACTTCAATGCGCACCACGATCTTTGGCACTCAAGCCTGGCCAATGATCGGAGGGGAAACAGTTTGGCTGAGCAGATAGACGATTCGACATTCTGCACCATGAACGACGACGCCCCCACCAGGATTGTGGGCAGCTGCAGCAGCTCGCCAGACCTAACAATTGCTAGCGCTGGTCTGATAAATAGCATATCATGGCGACCTATGCTAACGTTAGCATCAGACCATCTGCCCATAATCATCTCGATCAATAAGCCCACCGACTTTGCTCCCGCGGATCACCGAACCTACACCAACTTCAACAAAGCTGATTGGAACGGCTTCGCGGAAGTTACCGAGAGCAGCTTCGCCGCCCTCCCCACACCCACAGACGTACATGCTGGCGAACGCCAGTTCCGCAAGGTAGTCACAGCCGCAGCAGCTCGCTTCATACCGTCCGGACGCATCGCGGAAGTCCGCCCAAATTTCCCGGCTGAAGCAGCTGTACTAGCAAATGAGCGTGACCACCTACGCCAGGTCGACCCCGGGGACCCTCGCTTGAGGGAACTTAATTTGGAGATTCGGCAACTGGTAAATCAACACAAGCGGACAAAGTGGGAAGAGCACTTGAAGGCCTGTAACTTCACCTCTGGTGTGAGTAAGCTCTGGTCAACCGTGAGGTCCTTGTCCAACCCGACGAAGCGTGATGACAGAGTGGAAATTTCATTCGAAGGTCACGCCTCATCGGACCCGAAGAAATGCGCGAACTATTTCAGTCGGCAATTCACACTGCATCCTTCGGTAGACAAGGCCAAACGTCGAGTGACCAGGAGGCTGCACAAACTGCCCAAAAACGATGCACCACTTGTTTTCACCAGCGGTGAAGTAAAGGGGGCCATCGGGAAGGCGAAAGCCTCCAAAGCCATTGGACCCGACGGAATCTGTATGCTGATGTTGAAACATTTGGGGCCTGTGGGGGTAGCATACCTCACGGAGGTCCTCAATTTGTCTATGACCACTCTCATCATTCCTGATGTGTGGAAATCAGGGAGAGTGGTCCCACTGCTGAAACCGGGGAAGCCCGCCAACAGAGGAGACTCTTATCGCCCGATAACGCTCCTTTCCCCGGTCGCGAAGACACTTGAGGCCCTGCTGCTCCCATACTTCACCTGCCACCTAACCCCAGCGAAACATCAGCATGGCTTCCGTAAAGTGCACAGCACAACAACAGCACTTAACGCCATAAACACCCAGATAACTCGTGGCCTAAATCGAAACCGCCCCTGTGAGAGAACTGTCCTAGTAGCGCTGGACTTGTCAAAGGCGTTTGACACCGTCTGCCATTCCACGCTGCTAGAAGACATTGAGGCCTCCTCTCTCCCACAGGGACTGAAGCGATGGTCGGCGAATTATATGAGTGGTCGGCAATCATCAGTAATCTTCAGAGATCAAACCTCGAAACCTAGAAGAATAAAACAAGGGGTTCCACAAGGTGGTGTTCTCTCCCCCTTACTTTTTAACTTCTATATCTCGAAACTCCCCCAGCCACCTGAAGGAGTTTCCCTGATCTCGTACGCTGATGACTGTTCGATTTTGGCGTCTGGGAATGGAATTGATGACCTCTGCTCAAAAGTAAACGGCTATCTCTCCAGCCTTTCTCGCTTCTTCACTGCAAGGAGCCTAACCCTCTCCCCAACGAAATCAACGGCGACCCTCTTCACCACCTGGACGAAGGAGGTCAGGCTTGAATTAGGCATTCACGTCGACGGCACACCAATACCGACGGTGAACAACCCGAAAATTTTAGGGGTTACCTTTGATAGCCTGCTCTCTTTCTCCGCGCACACAACCGCAGTTGTCAACAAAGTACAGAGCCGCAACAAGGTCCTCAAGTCGCTCGCCGGCAGCACTTGGGGCAAAGACAAAGAAACGTTGCTGGCAACATACAAGGCAATTGGCCGGCCGGTTCTAAATTATGCTGCGCCAGTTTGGACGCCGGGGACTAGTTGGACGCAGTGGACGAAGCTACAGACTTGTCAGAACGCCGCACTCCGGACAGCGACTGGGTGCCTTCTGATGACGCCTGAGCATCACCTACACAGTGAGGCCCAAGTGCTCCCCGTAAGGGAACACAACAAGATGCTCTGTAAGCAGTTTCTTGTGGGGTGTCACAGAAGTGAACACCCCAACAGACCACTGCTGGAGGAGGAGCCTCCGCCCAGGCACGTCAGGGGGCACCTATTCATGTACAAGGACGCAGTCCAGACCTACACAGACCAACCACTGGACCCAATGACGTACAGACGAGCGATTAACGACATTCATAGGGAGTCTGTCTCCACCTACCTCGACTCCCGGCCTAGGAATGTCGTTATCGGAGCCCAATCACCACCTGTGGAAGAGACGGAGCTTCAGTTACCTAGAGAGACCCGCGTTACCCTGGCTCAGTTACGGTCTGGATATTGTAGCCGCCTAAACAGCTACCTGTCCAGACTCGACCCAAACATCCCAAATGAGTGCCCGGCATGTGGAGACTCCCCCCACGACACCAACCACCTCTTCACATGCCAGCTCAATCCGACTCAACTAACACCTCTCTCCCTTTGGTCCGACCCCATCGAAACAGCTCGTTTCCTGGGCCTACCGTTAGTTGAGCTTGACGATAATGATTAAAAGTTGACCCGAAACAGGCGGGGCTTAGTAGTGCCGCTACAACAACAACAACATAAATACAACTTTTCCGAATAGATCGGTCTCTGGTCTACTTCACGGAAAAAAATAATCATCAAAAGCAAAAAGCTACCTTCAAATTTTAAGCAAATCACACCATAGATACGAATTTTTTCGAATAGACCAGTCCCTGGTCAACTTCCCGGAACAAAAGATCCTATATACTAATCTAGGCAAAAAGCCACCTACGTACCAAATTTTAAGCAAATCGGACTATTATATGATTTCTTCGAATAGATGGGTCCACTTCCCGGAAAAAAGGATCCTATGTGCTAATCTAGAGAAAAGGCTACCTACGTACCAAATTTTAAGCAAATCGGACTATAAATACGATTTTTTCGAATAGATCGGTCCCTGGTCCACTTCCCGGAAAAAAGGATCCACAAAGCTACCTACGTACCAAATTTTAAGCAAATCGGACTATAAATACGATTTTTTCGAATAGATCGGTCCCTGGTCCACTTCCCGGAAAAAAGGATCCACAAAGCTACCTACGTACCAAATTTTAAGCAAATCGGACTATAAATACGATTTTTTCGAATAGATCGGTCCCTGGTCCACTTCCCGGAAAAAAGGATCCACAAAGCTACCTACGTACCAAATTTTAAGCAAATCGGACTATAAATACGATTTTTTCGAATAGATCGGTCCCTGGTCCACTTCCCGGAAAAAAGGATCCACAAAGCTACCTACGTACCAAATTTTAAGCAAATCGGACTATAAATACGATTTTTTCGAATAGATCGGTCCCTGGTCCACTTCCCGGAAAAAAGGATCCACAAAGCTACCTACGTACCAAATTTTAAGCAAATCGGACTATAAATACGATTTTTTCGAATAGATCGGTCCCTGGTCCACTTCCCGGAAAAAAGGATCCACAAAGCTACCTACGTACCAAATTTTAAGCAAATTGGACTATAAATATGATTTCTCGAATAGATCGGTCCTTGGCCTACTTCAGGGAAAAAAGGCTCCTATATGCGTATCTAGGCAAAAAGCCACATACGTACCAAATTTTAAGCAAATCGGACCATCAATACGATTTTTTCGAATAGATCGGTCCTTGGCCTACTTCAGGGAAAAAAGGCTCCTATATGCGTATCTAGGCAAAAAGCCACATACGTACCAAATTTTAAGCAAATCGGACCATCAATACGATTTTTTCGAATAGATCGGTCCCTGCTCCACTTCTCGGAAAAAATAATCATATGTGCTAATCTAGGCAAAAGAAATTTAAGCAAATCGGACCATAAATACGAATTTTTCGAATATATCGGTCCCTGGTCCACTTTCCGGAAAAAGGGATCCTATGTGCTAATCTAGGCAAAAAGCTACCTACGTACCAATTTTTAAGGAAATCGGACCATAAAATCGATTTTTTCCAATAGGTCAGTCACTGGTCCACTTCTTCCTGGAAAAAAAGGATCCTATATGCTAATCTAGGCAAAATGCTACCTACGTTCCAATTTTTAAGGAAATCGGAAAATAAAATCGATTTTTTCCAATAGGTCAGACACTGGTCCACTTCTTCCTGGAAAAAAGGATCCTATATGCTAATCTAGGCAAAAAGCTACCTACGCACCAAATTTTAAGCAAATTCGTCCATAATAAGACTTTTTCGAATATATCGGTCCCTTGCCCACGTCCCGTGAAAAAGGATTCTATACGCTAATCTAGGCAAAAAGCTACCTACGCACCAAATTTTAAGCAAATTCGTCCATAATAAGACTTTTTCGAATATATCGGTCCCTTGCCCACGTCCCGTGAAAAAGGATTCTATACGCTAATCTAGGCAAAAAGCTACCTACGTGCCAAATTTTAAGCAAATCGGACCATCAATATGATTTTTTCGAATAGATCGGTCCCTGGTCCACTTCTCGGAAAAAATAATCATATGTGCTAATCTAGGCAAAAGAAATTTAAGCAAATCGGACCATAAATACGAATTTTTCCAATATATCGGTCCCTGGTCCACTTTCCGGAAAAAGGGATCCTATGTGCTAATCTAGGCAAAAAGCTACCTACGTACCAATTTTTAAGGAAATCGGACCATAAAATCGATTTCTTCCAATAGGTCAGTCACTGGTCCACTTCTTCCTGAAAAAAAAGGATCCTATATGCTAATCTAGGCAAAAAGCTACCTACGCACCAAATTTTAAGCAAATTCGTCCATAATAAGACTTTTTCGAATAGATCGGTCCCTTGCCCACGTCCCGTGAGAAAGGATCCTATACGCTAATCTAGGCAAAAAGCTACCTACGTGCCAAATTTTAAGCAAATCGGACCATAAATACGATTTTTTCGAATTGATCGGTCCCTGGTCCACTTCTCGGAAAAAAGGATCCTATATGCTTATCTAGGCAAAAAGCTACCTACGTACCAAATTTTAGGCAAATCGGACCATAAATACGATTTTTTCGAATTGATCGGTCCCTGGTCCACTTCTCGGAAAAAAGGATCCTATATGCTTATCTAGGCAAAAAGCTACCTACGTGCCAAATTTTAAGCAAATCGGACCATAAATAGGAATTTTTCGAATAGATCTGTGCCTGGTCCTCTTCCCGGAAGAAAAAGGTTCCTTTATGCTGACCTAGGCAAAAAGCTACCTACGTACCGAATTTTACCATAAATCGGACCATTATTACGATTTCTTTGATTGGATGGGTTCCTGGTCCACTTCCCGAAAAAAATAGTCATATGTGCTAATCTAGGCAAAAGAATTTTAAGCAAATCGGACCATAAATACGAATTTTTCGAATAGATCTGTGCCTGGTCCTCTTCCCGGAAGAAAAAGGTTCCTTTATGCTGACCTAGGCAAAAGCTACCTACTTACCGAATTTTAAGCAAATCGGACTATAAATACGATTTTTCCGAATAGATCGATCCCTGGCCCACTTCCCGAAAAAAAAGGATCCTTTATGCTAACCTAGGCAAACAGCTACCTACGTACAAAATTTTAAGCAAATCGGACCATAATAAGATTTTTTCGAATAGATCGGTCCCTGGTTCACCTACCGGAAAAAAGTAAATTTTTTAGCCTAAAACATGGTGGTTGCTGAAAGCTATTTATATACAAAATTTCATTAAAATCGGACCAGCCGTTCGCGAGATTAACTGTTACAAAAAAAAGGGACTTCTCTTTATATAATTAAGTATAAGTATATAGAAGATATAGATAAAAGAATTTCTCGTTTAATGTAATAAGATGTATGTACATTTTTTAATACAAGCAAAATGACCGAATTTAATGAAGGCAAATCTTTTCGTTTACCTCAGTAAAACTGTTTCGTCAATATTAATCCTATTTGGAGTTATATATCTGGTAAGGTAAGAGACTAATAAACGTGCACTAGTTATGAACTAATTTTTAATATACCAGAAAAAAATTGTATTGTATCGTTTTATTATTTATATACTATTACATTGCGATAATATAAAAAATAAGAATATTTTTTGAGAAAGCGTGAAATCTAATAATTTTTAATATTTTTATTGGGCTTTGTACCATGATTGTTTATTAGGAAAAATTGAAAAAGCAACAAAGTCTAAGCAGTAGAAGTTATAGCACTGTTTCGGAGATCACCACACCTCCTCATCAGACTTCTTTTTGCCAGACTTCAGCAGGGATCGAACCGGCGAATTCGATGTTCAAAGTCAGAAGCGTTAACCACTGAGCTATGTACATCCCGTAAACTCTTGTTGCTAATTCATTTTCCTTATTCAACCAACTACTATCAAGTGCAGCTGATTTTCCGCTATTTAAACTCGACAGCGTGGTTGTTGTTGTCAATTCTATACATCCATTTGCTTATTTGCTTTTTTTGTACAGTTTCAGGCAGGCTCCTGTCCTTTTCATACCCAGACAAAAAACTATAACCAAAATTAGTTTAAATGATTTTAATTTTTTTCATTCATTCCCATTATTCCATTTGAAGGTAGAAGATTTAAAGCAAAATGTATATTCATAACTTTCGAAATTCAAAACGTTGAGTGTTTTGTATATGAAGTACAATATTCAAATGTACTATACACTGATTGCCTAGAAGTTTTAATCAACTCATGCGGAACATAATGAAAGTATTTTGTAATTATTCTGGTGTAGTGTACATACCTAATATACACACTGTTCCAGAATTAGTTAAAAGTTCACTAAAACGTACGACAAAAATTGAAAATGCAACTTTGTTCGTTATCGCCTACGTAAGCGAAATCAATTTTCACTAAAATCGTATCAGCTTTTTTTGCGAAATATTGACATTCAAGAATTGCAAAATTATAAAAATTTCAGAACAAACTTCTGTTCTCATTCGTTGCATACATTAGCGCACACAAGGGGTGGGTTTTGGGGTTCAAACCCCCCCTAAAGCTAATAACCTGAAATACAAACTGTATCCTAAAGCCAGCTCTCAAGAAAAATCACAAGAAAAATTTTTTATTATAAAGCACTTTGCTTTTGCTGTAAATTTTCTTGAAGAAATAAATATATAAATATATTTTTTTCTTGAGAGATGCAAATTGATTTAAAAAATTTTGATAGAAGAAAATTCCTATTCCATTTCTTGTGCGCCATTTTATATAAATTTTTCGCGTTTTTTTTTGAGAGCTCTTAAAAGTTTAACTGCGAATGAAACCTAAAAATATGCAATGCATACTCACTTACTGAGCCTAAAAC